>NC_068386.1:17872096-18077096 GCF_023724105.1 Carassius gibelio | reverse complement strand
CCATTTAGGCTGGCTTTGCTAGAGTCTATATGTAATAAAAATCAGACTTTCAACATTAAAAAACTGCATTCAAAATTCCATGTAATGATCCATTGAGAATAAGAAACAGAACCACACAGGTTGCATCAAAACACCCTGATCTATTTGATTTGTCACCTTTTCCCTCTGAACTGATTCATTTAAAATGCTCTTGCATGTGTTGGTTTGGAGAGATTTCATCTAATCGGTCTCATGCCCAATAGTTCTGCAGTATTTTGTACAGTCGATTAGAGGTTCAAACCTGCACACAGAATTTTTGTTCCATAATAACAAATGTCAGTAGCACTTTACAGTAAAGTTCCATTAGTTGATTTCAATTTATTAACTAACATGAAAAAAACAATGTACAATACATCTTTGTTACTGTTATTTAATGAAAACAGAGTTGTTCATTGTAAGTTCATGTTAATTCACAGTGCATTAATGTTAACAAGCACAACCTTTGCTCAACCACAACTAAAATGGTTAACTACATGAACCTTATTGTAAAGTGTCACCCAAATGTCTTTATTCTCTAGACAACAGAATTTCAGAAATGCCGGGTTGTCACAGGTGTTTTATAAATTTTGTTGGCCACAAGTGTTTGATATGGTAACTTTTACACACAAAAATGTTAAATATGCACAAATGTTTTGTGCTTCATATTTATTTAGCTGTTTAAATTTAGCTGAAAATTGAATTGAAAACTTGTAGCCAACATATGTGTACAGATAGAAAATGGCTTTCAAAAATAAACCTAGCCTTAAAAATATTAAACTGAATAAAAGTATTGCAACAGGCTCCAATCTTATTTTAAACTTTTTTTTTATTTTTAATATATATTTTTTTTTTTCTCTTTTGCAATCACAATTTTGAATATGCTTCTCTGGTTATTAAATCTCAGGACATGGATTGATAGCAGATTTACTCAAATGTGACACCTTTGAATCATATATGAATTATAATAACAGTCAGACTGCTGGGAAATCAACTGAAAGATCTTCATCAGAACCAATGCTGACCATCTGATTCTCTCGCAAGATCTGTATAACCACAGCATCAGGAAAAAAAAATAGTTAATACTTTTAAATGAAATATAAAATTGAGTTTTTATATATCTAAATGCCAAGACGTTTGATTTATATGTAGTTGAAATGAGTTTGTATGTGTGTGTGTGTGTGTGTGTGTGTGTGTGTGTGTGTGTGTATGTATTGTGAGAGATTAAAAATATACATATCTTACACATTTTCAAATATCTTAACGTGCTGAAACCTCTAATGGTAAATTAGTGTTTTCTTAACAAATTTATGCAAATAGAGAAAGACCTTATGCCGTTAAATATTTTTAGCCAAAAAAAATTGACCAACTTGCATAGTTTAAAAATGCAGGATATAAATCAACATTATGTGTTTTACTTTACTTATGTAAAACACAAAAAACTGACATGACAACCTGTTAATAAGTCAGATAAAACAAACATAATCTTAAAATAATCCAGCCACCACTTTTTGATATGATATTTCATTTTTATTAGCATCTTTTTGATTTGAAGATAGTTTCATACTGCATGAGCTCTAGAAAAGAATGTAAAACTCCAGCTACCTAATTACAAATTAAAAGGATGAAATGTAAAATGATTTTTTTTTTTTTTGACAAAACATGATTAGCATGTAGAGGTTAAATGATAATGACCCTCCTGTTTTAACATCAAGGCTCTGCCCTGTGCCTTGTTAGCCCCAGCTACGCTTCCTGACATGCAGAGGAAGGAAAAGGGGAATCATTGTAATGCCCAAGAAACAACACATCACTTATCTTCCTCATGTAGTGGTGAAAATAGGCCGGTGTTTGAGATCTATGATGGGATCCAGGTTAATGACTCTGTGGAGCGTAGTAGCTGTTCAGGATCCGACCCCATAGGAGGATGAGTTGGGGGGGGGGGGGTTGCTGGGGGGATTAGGGTGATTGCCCCTGGGCCGGAGAAAGTGACGTAGGCCGTTTGACTGCTAAGAGCATCAGTCACACAATGTCGATTTCTCAATGTATGAAAGATTCCTCAGTACTGAACATTTGAAGGCAAGCTGAAAGACCATGAGGTGGAGAACTTTAATAATGAGCCAATCATAACATACCTAAGGGTTCACTTTTTGCTCTAGTTACTGATTCTGGAAAAGTGCATTAATTTGACATCTATGAATATTAACAAAGTCTAAAATGACTTAAAGTACTTTTGGTTACAGCTTTTATTTTTTAACAGGGCCGTTAAAATACTGGTTATTGTAATGAGTCAGTCTCGTTCATGAAAGTTCTCTATTCTTTTGCCTTACAAGGGCATTCTCTTCTGCCAAAGCCGCAAGTTGTGTTATGCATTTAGCAGTATTCTCGCTATATAGTCTCTAGGCATTCTCCTTCATAACAGGTTGGATCCAGATGGGGGATTTTACTGCCAAACAGAAGAACAAAAGAGTTTCCCCGAGCAATATGGTGTTAAGTGATACAACATGAGCTGCTTATTACATTTTCAGAATCTTTGTCTCTGAGATGTATTTTGTTTACGATAGTCACCAAAGTATAGATTCACTGAAAAACCAACAGCGAAATAACAGAACTTGAATAATGTTACAAGTAAATCAATAATACACTGATTTTATTAAATGAATAATTCACCCAAAAATGCAAACTATTTATTACAAATACACTGAAAGTAACTCACTGAATTAAACATGAAATTTTAAGTACAAGGACTTAAATACTATTTTCTTGTAAAACATCAAACATTTGGACAACATTGACTTATATAAAATATATGTTTTTTTGTTCATACAATATAAGTATTTGGCAGAAAAAAAACATTATAATATATATATAATATATATAGTTGAAAATAAAATTTTAGGTCCAGTCATATTACAGTAGATGTCATGCAGCCTTCCAGTATGTATTTCTTAAGCCCATTTACAAATCATTTTTTTCTTATTCTTTTATGGCTGAGCATCGAGTAAACATGAACGTTTGAAAGCGCAGGACAAAACCTGCTTTAACTTCCACATTCTGTTTATCTATCCTGCAAAAGACAAGTCTATTTATGGACAAGCAGATTGCACAAATAAACACATCTCTAGATGTGAAAACTCTGCCTTTGCTATCCATGAAACACCACAATGAATTTGTGTACTTCTCGTGCAGCGTTCTGATTGCCTGTTTATTTTCGCATCGGCCCTCCTGAGCCAGTGGATGCTGGGCCAACCACCGCGAGGTGCCAAGTCTCTCCAGCCATTTCCTGTGTGTGACATCATTGTGTATCCCCTTGCGGCAGCATGATGCCTGTCTTGTCTGCTCCCTGGGTGGTGTGTGCTAAGTATTCCAAAAACATGGGGTTCGGCACTCTCTTTGTTGAATGAGTTTGAAAAGGGACTTTTGATGCTCTGTCACTCTTAATTCAACACTTGCACCACTAAAGCCGAATGCAAGCAAACTGTAATTTAACAACTATCAGGCTGCAACACTTGATCTTTTCTCAGTCAGAAAAGCTAAAAGATGACAGCTTTCACTGGGATACTGATAATATTCTCCAAAAGCAAGAAAGAAGGGTAATTTTTTTTCTCGTTATTTAAGGCTCTTTAGTTAGTCATTTTGTAGTGAAATGACAGGCCCATAATGCACCTTTACGTTTTGCTTTTCTAAATAAAGTTAAATGAAACTAAACTAAATCAAAAACAGCGTTTAATTTATAACTTGGAAACAGAGATACAGACGTTATCTGTTGTGATATAGTCGTTCTTTCCATATTTAGTTTAAAACAACTGAATATATTTAAGGTGGTTTTAACTTGAGGTTTGATTTTAGATGTTGTATATTTAGGCATTACATATTTTGACTCATCTCACAGCAGATGCTTTTTATTAGGTGTGCGAAGCTCTCAAGGTTCATTTTTTTTGTTGTTGTTGTTGTAAATTTTTGTTTCTCAACTTTTTATAAACATTATTTAAATTTATAGCCTACATTCAGACTGATCACTTTCATATTCATGATTCATTATCAGATTTTTTTTGGCTCATAACCTTTAAACTATTGAAATTAATTGGTCCTCAATATCTTAACTCACTTTGTTGAGATAGGAAATGGGATGTTAAGGGGTTTTAAGTTGTTTTAGGCATATACAGTATCTGTTTTATATAACCTTAGCTCTACCCAGGAAAAAGCCTTGACCCAAGCATAACTGTAACTCTGCACCATTTCTAAATTATATCCTTGCAATGTTACCCTCTACAGTAATGTCCCTGTGTCTAAAGAGTCTGCCTTTAATGTAGAAACTAAAGCATGTCAGATGGCAGATGGTTTTTCAAAAGTACTTTCATTTCTTTACAAATACAAACATTGTATCTATAAATGTTTGATCTTAAACAAAAATTGTGACAATCAAGCTAGCCAAAAAGAGTTTGCAACGTGTGATGGCTTTCAATACCGAAAGTTTGAGGGAAGAAATTATTACAGATGTGACTTTTTTTTTTAAACATTCCTATATATATATATATATATATATATATATATATATATTATAATTAGTAAAACATGTTTCTGCACTGCTCACTTCTGCTAAATCATATTTATGTTTACCCTATGAAAGGTGGAGGATACTCTGATGAAGCAGGCCTGTTATCGGGGCATATCCAGTAAATAATCAAGGCATCCGTTTTCGATGGCTTTTCCAAGTAATTTTAAAACGATTGCAGCTACTTCTGCAAGCTGCACCTGTTTCCAAGACTGCAAGATCTGCTTGTCGTTTTAGTGGAAAATTATTTTTCTTCATAAAGTGAATTGCCAGTAGTTGCTGTATGAGTTGTAGCCCAAAGGAGCCAGCTGTGTAAATGAACAAGTGCTCGCTTTAACTCTTCCTTTTTTTTTTCTTTTTTTTTTTAACATAGGTTAGTTTATTTTTAACATAAGGGTTAATTTAGTTTTTCATGATTTTGATAATTTTTTGGTATCGGTTTACACGGACAAATACATATTTCTTTTAGATTCTATAGATATTTAGATTTAGATGGAATTTTAAGAACTCTGGCAACCCTAGAAAAGTTTAAGAGAAATGTATTATAATTATTATTAACAAATGTATTAAGAGCCAAAATTCCACATTAATAAATTGTCTAAGGGACCTGAAAGGATAATGAAAATAGCCTATATTAAAAAAATAACATAAACATAATTTTGCACAAGTTTACGCAGGTTTAGGAAGGCTAATCAAACGGAGACAGCAGAGCAGCTTTACGACTCAAAAGTCATTATGGGTTATAATAAAAACAATCTTGTGATTAAATGCTACATTAAATTATATATTAGTACAGTCTGGAACTTTAAATGTCAAAGTATTACTATCATTTAAAAGGTTGTCATTCTTATTTCTGACAAGTAGCCTAGGCCATAGGCCACAATCTCATTCAAACAAGACAAACAAACAAACAATCAAGCGTCAGACATATGCACAATGATGTCGGAAAATCATCCATGATGTACAGTACCTGTAAGAACAGCAATTCTACACGGGTTACTTTTTTTGGAAACTCCCACGCGCTTTCTTCTCGACACCGGATCCCACGTGCCGTGATTTAGAGCAAAAATCGTATTATATTCACAACCGGCGTCACTCCACGCGCTCTATCCCTTCAAGAAAAGGCAACGCTTTGTTTTCTAAGATTTTCAGTATAGTCTATTTAAAGGCGGACCTCAACATCTGAACATCTGTTCAATTCACGTGACTCTAAAATGCTAACATCTGTTCAAAATAAATTTCATTCGTGTGCCTCTAACGTCCATCTGCCAAATGCCTTACAAGTGGAAATGAACTCAAACTTTGGTCCAGTTTTCTCCTTTAGTTCACTTGGATCTTCATGTTGTTTGTGTAAAAACGGGAAATGTGTATTATTATTTAAACCAATATTAGAGCGATTAGAAGAGTTACCCACCATAAATTATTCGTTAAAAAACTACATTTGCAATTTGTTTGTATGGACGTCGAGGGGAATTTTATTTAGGTTGACATTACAGTTGCTCAGCATACAGGGCAGCTTCATACACCCCACCTTTTCATGTCCTGCTGGAGGCAGCTTAAATTTCATAGACATCTGGGAATTCCGCACATGCCTCAAAACCCAATTACACACCTTCAAACGTGCACGTGCTTTTATTTTAATATTCCATGATTCCAAAATACTTCCCCAGACTTCACATAAAACTAAACGCAATTGACGATATATGTGTGGTTCAATAGGCTACACGAACGTAGCAAACAAATCCCATAGGCCTTTCGTAGTCATAGCAAGACAAAACGCATTTAAGGCTTTTAATCAAGGAAATTAATCCTTTGATTTTATCTAGAAAATTATATGTACTTTTATAAAATTCAATGCAATTATTTTTGAAAATGAACAAAACTGGACAATAGCAAAACAAACAGACAAAAGCAATGTGTAGCACTGTCTTTTCCCCCTGACACAGTATTTTTGGAGCAGCCTCTGGCTATATGCATCCATTGCAATCCCTTGGGGTTTGACCCTGTGACGCACGTGTGCATTTGGGGAGCTCTGTGTGCAACTGCAATATATATATATATATATATATATATATATATATATATATATATATATATATATATATATATATATATATATATATATATATGGATGGTGTTTTTTACAGTATATATTACTGTGTTTTTTAAGTACATGCTATGATTATAAACCTGTTTTCTTGTCATGTTCCCTCTCCCCCTCCTCCTTCTTTTTGTACCCCGCCCCCCATGAACTAACATTACATATTGTTGAACCCATATACGTCTATAAATACATTTTAGATGAATGTCAGCCAACTAAATCATAAAAGTCAGAATCACCCAGACCTATCTGAATAAAACTCGATATTTCATGCAATCGAGACTATTTTAAATAATGCAATTTCATCTATAATGTACCTATTCTAATGTCATAACGGACCATTTTTTTTCTCTTGTACTATAACATTTTGCATACTGTATTAAATGAATTAAACAAATGTGTATTGTACTGTTAAATACTGACACCTTTTCCTTTACCTTTTTTTTTTTTTTTTTTTTTTTACTGAAAGTACTGAAACGATGACTTGCTCATTTTTTTTTTCTTTTTCTTTCTAGTTTCAATTTCATTATATGTATTTTCGTCTCTAAACTCTTGGCCTGTTAACCAACTCATGCAATTATTCGTATTATTATTATTTTTAGATATAACTATTGAAATCAATTGTCATAATAAGGCTAAACTAAGTTTCTTCTAAATCTTTACTTAATATTCCTAAATCGTACACACGAATAAAGTGAATGGATTTTAATGCTAACGTAAAATATGTCTTAAAAGTTATTCATCTTTATTACAGAAATACGCATTTATTTACAAAAGTAACAAAAAATAAGAATGCATTTCGACACAGGAAACATTTGCCTTCATTTCAAAAAGTGTGTCATCAATAAATAAATAAAAATGTATTAAAACTTTATATTTTGCACAGGATTCGAACTAGAGGCATCATTCCCCATCTTCTCATCGACAGTCCTTGCGATGCAATTTCACTTTCTCCAAGAAAGCATTGCACAGCTGAGTCTTAAGAAACAAACAAAAATAAAAGACATGCATATGCACACATTTCTAACATTCGTCGTCAATAATAACTCTCTCGAGGAAGTCCGTATGCAGCGCACGCGCAACAATTCCCTGTCCGTGGCCTTCTCCCGATAATAGCCATGACCTCTTTTGGAACATTTGCAGTTTTCCCCAAGATTATAAAGGAATCTATCACTGTGCCGGCGCATTGCTCCTCGTGTTTTCCAAGCTCTTGGCTTTCACCTGCGAATAACAACATGGTTTAGGCGGGACAATGTTTGCGACAAGCAAAACATTATTTACAGTAACATATTTGTTTTGAGAAAATAATAATAATAATAATAATAATAATAATAATTGTATTCGACTGTTGAAAATTTGTACTACAATAGGCCGCATTTCTAAACAATTCAGTTACATTACATGTAATAGCTGTTTAGCAAGAGTTAAGCTACATTTTGACCAATATTAATTATTTATTTTTATTTATTTGCTCAATAACTATATCAAAAGAGAGAGGCATTGTCAAAAATAAATAAATAAATAAAAATAACAAGCCATGCTGAAAGTATACAAATCCAGACGATCTGAAACACATGCAACAGTTGTTGGCTTTACAACGTGTGCGTAAACGTGAAGAACGAAGTAAATGTTTTGCGAGATCTTACTCAAATTTTTACATTAATACATCATTAAAGACGAAAGATGTTGTGAAAGCGTACCATCTGAAAACAAACAAACAAAAAGTTTCCCTGCACACTAGTGAGATGCAGACATGGACCAAGCCCCCTCCATCCTCCAAACCGAGAACGCGTAGCTCAAACGCTCGTGAGCAACATAACTACAACTTGCCATCTTGGAGTCCAGCTCGTCACTCTGTAGAACCTGACAGAGAAAATCGATGTACCTGGCGGCGAGTTTTAGCGTCTGTATTTTGCTCAGTTTGTCGGAGGGTAAAGTGGGGATGATTTTGCGCAGCGCCGCAAACGCATCGTTGAGCGACTGCGTCCTCTGCCGCTCGCGCACGTTCGCCATCACGCGCTGCGTCTGCAGCTCCTCAAAAGACTGAGGGCTGTTGCTGCTGTTGCTAGACTTTTTCCCCCTTTTCCCAAGGGTCGAGCTATCGGAATCCTCTCCGTTTTTCCTAGTCGACCGTCTTTTCCTTCCGCACCTCTTCGGTGGTATGTCGGCCTCTCCGTCGCTGTTGCTGAGGCTATCCGCAGGAGACACGGGGGAACTGGAGGAGTCTCGCGCGGGCTCTTCGGGCATCTCGTTCAAGTCTGCTGAAAGCGCCTGCGAACAAGACGCTATTCCCTCATGAGGGTGAAATACAATTCCAAGCGTGCGTTGTAAATTGTGGAGGAAATAACTAGGTATCCGGGATTCCAAGCGACTTTAAGTTAGGTTGAAAGGACAAAAGTTGGGGAGCTCTTATAGTCTGGTTAAGTGTTTGTGAGAAGAGAGATGATTGGCCAAGAAGGCTTAAGACGCGAGAAAGAGGGTGGGGGAAACTTTTCTTTTAAACTCAAGATATTTTCCTTGACAAGTCTGACAGTTCTTTGGGGAATAGAAAAAGAAAAAGAAAAAAAAAAAAGAAAAGAAAGACAAATGATTTGTTGTGCTTTGATTAGATGTTAAAACAATGTACAGTCAGTACATTTTAGAATCAACTCGGCATTTCCTGTGTAATTATAACCTCATTCGGTTATTGGTTATTTCATCACACGAACATATTGTTTTAGAACTCAAATTCACAGTGACCACAACATTTGGTCTTTGAGACGAAAATCCAAAATTCAAAAAGAATGAGAAACCACTGAGAAACATAACTAGGCTAAACTCACGCCTGACGAATACAATGCAGGCAATAACAAGACGAAGATGTGTCTGGTCTGTCAGGTTCAGCTTGATATGTGTTTAGGAATTATACATGTATAAGTATGTCTGAAAATACCACATCTAAAAAAAAAAAAAAAAAAAAAAAAAAAAAAAAAAAAATATATATATATATATATATATATATATATATATATATATATATATATATATATATATATATATATATATATATATATATTGTATATACAGTAATTTCCATGAGTTATAGATTACATAATCTTGATTGTGACAGACTTTTACTTGGAAGAACAATGCATAACCCAAACCAAGACATACAACCTAAACATGTCAAGCGTAAATGATCAGAATCTATATACTTTTAACACATCAATAAAATAACGTCCACCGTAACGCTGCACAGATTTGTAATTTTATAGTTTTGTTTATAAAAAGTGAACTCATTAACGTTTTCCACCAGGGGTCGTGATATTCTGGTTGTAGGTTTTTTTTTTTTTTTTTACATTCCAAATTCGTAATACGAGCGTTACAAGTGCTTGGCAGTGAACTACATCAGATATAACACAACGTATCTTGAAATCCATCAGAAATCCATACTGATCTGGAAGACTATGTACCCAATACAACTTTTAACATTTACAGTTTACACTTTTCCATCTCACCTTAGAGTAATAATTTCAATTCCTCACATGTAGAACATGCAGATCTCACGACAAAGAAGAAACACTTGTCTCTCTTGTCTCACAACCTGTGATGCTTCATGTTCCAATCCAGGGACATCATCATTCTAGTATATCTGAAGGTCTTTTAGCAACCAGCAGATAATGCTATAACATTTGTGCTAAAGCCATACCAATTATCTTGGTAATGTCCAATATTCACCTCTTGCATAGTTTAAAGATGTTGCACAATTTTCTGCAGCTTGGGAAGGGGATTGATAAACACGTTAGGGGATTTTGGTTTGGCTCAGTCCAATGTTTGTGCAGTCCTGTTTCAGCTCCTCATGTCTCTTAAAAGACAAGTCCTGGGTTCACATTATACAGGGTACATCTAATGCCACACACGTGGCATATAATCGATTTCCCTGTGCAGGACTGCTGAGTGAGTGAGGATTTTGACTCATACTAAGTATGTGATGATGATTCATGCTCTGACTCAAAAATAGAGTCCTAGAATCTGATATTTTACAGCTCCTCCCTCTGCACAGAGTGCAAGGCCGGATCCAGCACTGCTCTAAAACTAAAGCACATCACTGAAGCCTCTAATAACTGCATTATCATGTAGCAGTACTGTGAAACGAACAATCTTGTCTCTGCGGGCTTTCACTCATGTCAAGCGGTGAAACAAGCCAGCAATGTTGTACTATATGCTTGCCTTATTGATTGTTCTCATATTCACTACTTCCTCATCAGCGAATGTTCTTGAAGGGAAGGCAAAATGTTGAAGGCTCATTGCCATATCAGTAACTTTCTCATGATTTGCCACCAAGTTGTTCTACCATTTAACATTGAAGGCTATACTTGAAAAGACAACCAGGCCTGTAGATAATTTCTAGGTGGGATATTCTGAGCAGTAGACTGATAGATAGAAAGATAGATAATGGAGAGTTACAAAAACAGAAAGGCAAACAGATAAATGTTAACTGAGCAGATTTTTACAACATTTTTGAGGATTATATGGCTTAAGAAACCAAAATAAAGTCAGTCAGTGGGTGAAAACATTCATTTCTTTTTTTTAAACATCTTTTCTTCAGGTGCTGGAGAGCTGTTTGCTGGAGGGTTTGGGTTAGCAGTTTATTCTCATTATATTAAGGCCCTCAAATGAACTAACGTCACGATGAGAGGCAGACTCCAGATATCATACAGAATCCTGATAGGACCTGTCTGGCCCCCCAAAATAGTGAAAATTAGAGAGGTGAGGAAGAATATAGCGTGATCTGAGGACTGGACTATGAATGAGTGTTTTCAGTGTGGACTGCTGTGCTGGTTTGGATGTGGCTGGATGAGTAACAGAGAAGTGGCACATGGCGGTTTTGAGTTTGCATTTGTCTTGGTGGAATACTGAGACATGAGCCAAGCAAAATCAGCTATTAAGAGAGCAGTTTAAAATATAAATATGTTCACAATGTCAGAATGAAAAAGAGGCCAAGAGTGAAAAGAAGCCAAAAGTAATTCTACTGTGCTCCATAAAGGCTGTTTCAGGCACAGCTTTTGAATCACCAGTGCCACAACATTTTTTAAAATAGACGTACTGCAAAATAATGACAGGATATCTTGCTAATTGTCCTTGTGAAATTCAAACAAAATACAAACACAGCACAGCCACTGTAGGTGAATTTACAAGCAAATGACTCTTTTAAGTGGCCTGGTAATTAATCTTTTAATGGAGACTCTTGAATAGAAGAGTTAACCGATACACTACAAAAGTATTTTATTTTTTTAATTAACTTATTGGATCGCTGTTCCTTTCACACTCTGTGACTGTTCTAGGTCGTGAAGTTGCTGTGGTTTGCACATTTCATGATGGAATGGCAAGTGAGTGTCACATATTACACTGTACAGATTATGACTGTAGGTCGTCATCCAATGTTCCTTTAAGTCAAAAGACATTCACACTGCCAGACTCAGAATCACAGATAGGTCCAAATATTTAGCCTGCAGAGTTTTGGGGAGCACTGGAGATGCATAGATGCTTCTCTCAGATTGCTTTGATAATTCACACCGATTTGCCTAGGATTATGTGTTTTTGTCAGGTGTCTCCAGAAAACAGTGGGGTAGGAAAAATCTGGCCTAAAATCACATAGTGCAGTCACACACAATATGTGATTTTCAACTCGCTGATAGTTAAAGGAAATCAAAAGCCAAAAACTCATGTGAGTGACTGTCGCTATTTAGCAGAAATATATTTAGCAGGTCAACTACCTATCCAAGCCCAGTAAACATTGGACGTCAAATTGGCGTGCAGATGTTAGGCCCGTCGGTCCATGACCATTTCTGAACATCTATTTGACGTCAAAAATAGGTCCACTATTTGGACGTCCAACAATGACCCAACTTGGACGTCATTTGGACCGAATTTGGATGTCCAAAAATTACATGAAAAAGACATCACTCTGATGGCACATTGCGCAGTGGGAGTCCTGTGAAATATATTATGAGTAGAACTGACATTGCGATGACAGACAGTTGTAAAAAAAAAGAACAGCATTTTGATGGCTTTGAAATCGTGTGGCATTGAGAGTTTTATTTATTTTAAGTTTTATGTACTTGATGTTCCAACTTATTACTCATTTATACTGACTGGTTGTTTGTACACACACCGTATACACCATATATATATGAATATACTGTTTACATAGTCAAGTCATTAAACATTATTTGCCTTTTTATCAGTGATAAAAATTTTAGCAAAACTGACAAATGTATACAATAAATCTGTCTGAGGCCCGATATATGCTTTATGTTTTTAAATTAGACACTGTTCTATTATTTTAATGTTACTGGGGCCACTGAGTCGCTCCATACCAGTCCAAATCATTACTCAGTATGCCATGCCAGACCACACACATATACACAAACTGTGGTATTTTAGTTTTAAAAGTAATTATGTTTTTCAGTAAAGTAAATGGCAGTGTATCTGTGGCACAGTGAGAACAATAACAGATGCCATTTACATTGCCCAGTTCACTATATTATTAATTAGGTAGTGCTGTAGTCAGTGAATTCAAGGTTAATGCATTTACTAACATTATCAGCAAATGATACTTGATTTTCTGATAGCATATATCCAAAAAACATTTGCAAAAAGCATCTCAACCTATTATTAGAAGCATAGCTTCTAGTTAGTATGACTTGTAGACAAACACAGATTATGCTCTTGGGCACAACAAGCAAGTTAACATGCATCTTTTATTGCATTTAAGTTTTAAATTTATATATTTAGGTAAGTGTGTTAATAATCAACATAATTTTTGAAGAGTGTGCATATACATGAATGCAAAGAAAAACATTTAGAATGATGTAAGAGGGAATCTGGGATGAATCATATATCAAATTAAGCAAAATAGCGGGGATCAAAAATAGTGAAGTATCCGGTTAACAATTTCTGGTTCCCAAAAATAACCAAGTGGGAACATTAGAGGAACTTTCTGTGATTGCTGGGTAGTCATCAGATGCCATGTTTTGTATTTTGGAGAATGAACCAAGTCTATAGGAGTATGCCAATTTCTGTTGTTTCCTGTAAATGAACTACAATCCTTTCATATTAATTGTGATCTTGAGTCAAATAATTAGCTGAAGTTATGCATTAACTATAGTGCTATCTTGCTGAACCAACTTGGTTAAAATGACAAAGACAATACAGTCTCAGGAAACAACTAGTCAAGTTAAGTCTGCTTTATTGTCACTTCTTCCACATGTACACTACATACATTCAGATAATCGAAATCATAGTTCAGTGGTGCCTGGGGCAGAACAGGGACAGGGGGCAAGTTCGGGAGCAAGTTCAGCCTCCTGACAGCCTGATGGATGAAGCTATCCTTCAGTCTGCTGGTCCTGGACTGGAGACTCCGCAGTCTCGTCCCTGATGGCCGCAGGCTGAAGAAGCTGTGTGATGGGTGGGTGGGATCACCTGAGATGCAGAGGGCTTTGCGAGTGAGATGGGTTCCATAAATGTTCTGGAGGGAGGGGGAGGAGACACCGATGATCTTCTCAGCTGCTCTCACTATGCGTTGCAGAGTCTTTCGGCAGTACATGTTGCAGGCGCCATACCACACAGTGATGCAGCTCATCAGGATGCTTTCAATAGTGCCTCTGTAGAAGGTGTACATGATGGGGGGCGGGGCACTGGCTCTTCTCAGTTTGTGGAGGAAGTAAAGACGCTGTTGTGATTTCTTGGCCAGTGCTGCTGTGTTTTCAGTCCAGGAGAGGTCCTCTGTGATGTGCACAGCCATGAACTTGGTGCTGCTCACTCTCTCCACAGTTGCACCATTGATGGTCAGAGGACGTGCTGAGTGTGTGCTCTCCTGAAGTCAACAACAATCTCCTTAGTCTTTTCCACGTTCAGAGAGAGATTGTTGTCACTGCACCATCTGGCCAGGCGGCTCACCTCGCTTCTGTAGTTTGTCTCACCTTTGTTGCTAATGAGACCCACCACAGTCGTGTCATCTGCAAACTTAATGAAGAGGTTGGAGCTGTGTGATGGTGTGCAGTCGTGGGTCAGCAAAGTGAAGAGGAGGGGGCTCAGCACACATCCTTGGGGGGCCCCAGTGTTCAGTGTGATGGTGGTGGATGTGTTGTTGCCGACCCGTACTGCCTGAGGTCTTCCAGTCAGAAAGTCCAACAGCCAGTTGCACAGCGAAGTGTTGAGCCCCAGCTGGACCAGTTTGTGAATGAGCTGTTGAGGGATGATTGTGTTGAATGCTGACTGAAGTCTATGAACAGCATTCTGGCGTATGAGTCCTTTTTGTCCAGATGTGTGAGTGCTGAGTGGACGGCAGTGGAGATGGCATCATCGGTGGACTGGTTGGACCAATATGCAAACTGGAAGGGGTCCAGGGAGAGGGGGAGGGCATACTTGATGTGGTGCATGACTAGCCATTCAAAGCACTTCATGAGGATGGGAGTAAGTGCAACAGGACGGTAGTCATTGAAGCAGGATGGAGATGGCTTCTTGGGAATTTGAATGATGGTGGTAGTTTTGAAACATGTGGGAACAACAGCCTGACTAAGTAAGATGTTGAAAATGTCTGTAAAGACATCAGTGAGTTCTGCTGCACAGTCTCTCAGTACACGCCCAGGGATGTTGTAAGGACAAGCTTTGAGTGCACTGATCCTGCTGAAAGATCTCCTCATGCTGTCTGGGGTCAGCATCATCACCTGGTCGCCGGGAGGAGGAGGAGTCTTCTGTGCAGTGGTTCTGTTTTGTTGCTCAAAGCGAGCGAAGAAGGTGTTCAGCTCGTTCAGCAGAGAGATGTTGCTGTCACAGGTCAGTGGTGGGAGCTTGTTGACCTCAATGGTCTGTATCCCCTGCCACAGGCTCCTAGTATCTCTGCTGTCGCTGAATTGATGGGCTATCCTCCCAGAGTGCTATTTCTTAGGCTCTCTGATGCAGCGGGACAGGTTGGCCCTGGCTGTTCTGCACATCTCATCTTCAGCTCTGAAGGCAGCGTTCCGTGTCTTCAGGAGTCTGTAGACCTCCCCTGTCATCCAATGCTTCTGATTGGCCCGGACAGTGATGGTTTTTGTTTTCAATACACTTGTTGATGTAGGCAGTGACAGTCTCTGAGTACTCCTGGAGGTCAGTGGAGTTATTTTATGTGGCAGCCTGCTTAAACATGTCCCAGTCAGTTATGTCGAAGCAGTCTTGAAGAACCTCTGATGATCCTTCTGGCCACACTTGAATCTGTTTTTGAACTGGTTTGGCGACTTTAATGAGCGGTCTGTATGCAGGCATTAGCATAACAGTGATGTGGTCTGAGGCTCCGAGGTGGGGGAGGGGGAGGGTTTCGTAAGCTCCTCTCTGTGTGGTGTAAACAAAGTCCAAAATATTATTACCTCGTATTGGAAAGTTGGCATGGTTGAAATCCCCAGCTATGATGAGAAAAGCATCAGGTTGTGCTGTCTGCAGCTCACTGATGTGCTGGTAGAGTTCATTTAGTGCGTCGTTCCTGTAAACCGGAATGAGCAGTATGGGAGTATATTCCCTCTGCAGAGAGAATGGCCGGCACTTAATAATCATTAACTCCACCAGGGGTGAGCAGTGTTTGCAGATTACAATAGCATCACGGCACCACGCGTCACTGATGTAAACACCATGCTCGCTATCGCAGGTTTTTCCTTCTGCGACGAGAGCTCTGTCCACCTCGATAGCACGTCTGCTGGTCGAACTGAATAGCACAGTTTGGAACGCTGTTGCTGAGCCATGTTTCTGTGAACACAAAAACACAACAGTCTCTTACAGTCCTCTGAGTTGAATGTAATAATCGAATGTAGTCCAGTTTATTGTCCAACGAGCATACATTAGCCAGTACGATGGTGGGGATAGATGGCTTGTGTGGGTTAGCCGTTAGCCTAGTCCGGATACATCCGCGCTTACCCCTCTTCTGCTTCCTCTCACACCGCTTGTGGCGCTTCCACTGTGGGCAAGAAGCAGTCGTGTGGGTCGGTGATGTTGTAGGCCTCCGTAGCAGATCGAGATCCCATAGCTGTTCCGCGTGCGCAGAGTTTAACTGTAAAAATGCGGTTCTGCTGACATCGAGCATAAATTTGTGACTGTATGCACGCTTACAAACAGCTAGACGCGATGACGACATACAAAAATACTGCGACTCACAAGACAAAAACCCCCAAAACACCGTTCTGTTGGGACAGAGAGAAGCCGCTGCTTGTGGACGCGCCACCATGAATGTAACCAACTAGTTAATTTCTTCAACCGTGCTGCATACTATGGTAGTTAAGCAGCCCTGGGGTGCTTTTCCCAAAAGCAACTTTGGTTGCATATTCCATTGTTACCAATAAGAGTCACAAAACTTGTGACCAATTTTAGCCAACAATGGTTTTTGGTCTGTAACTTTAAAGCATGCCATGAATCTTAGTTATCAGCATACTTATCTGGATGTGTTTTTGTTGGTGTGTGTGCAATGACAGTTGGGGTCACCAAAAGTGCTACAGCTGTGTGTGGGAATGAATATGGGACGTTGGGGTAACAGGCAGGAGTTGGGGGTTGTAGGCTGAGGGAGCGCAAGCAGGGGAGGGGACAGGCATCCCGTGCCAAAAAAAACAGAGGAAGGGGACGGATGCTCCCGCTGGCTCTGCAGCCTGTACTCGAGGGAAGCTTAGCCGCAATGTCCTCCCACCAACACTCTTAAACTCTACAGCTGGGGGAAGAGAAGATGTGATATAGAAAGAGAGAGATTGTGTTTAGGGGTCAAGCACTGGTTGTCTGAGGTATTAAAATTTGTGTGACCCTTTCGTTTCAAGTGGGGTACTTAGAGACACAGACGTCTGAATATTTTTCGTTTTGTCAGCTTTAAGGCCTCGCGTTACACCAACGATAAATTCTTTTGAGGTTTTTATAAGCAGGAGATCTCCAAAAATATGTGGGTGCAACAACAATATCTTTCCTCTTGTCTGCACCATCACAATTTTTCCATCACACCAAATGTTCAATGCACCTACAGGCATAGTTTTCCCAGGAAACTACTCCTGCCTGTCAGTACACAATCACTGGCCTGCTAAACAATGTTTTTCTTGGAATGATCAGCAGACAGCCACAGTTTCATTACTATGCAGTGGCAGAAATGTGTGGTGAAAACTTGCTTTAGCCCAAAAGAAAAATCTGAATTCATGATAGTGTGCTGCATATCATGTTACCTCTCTGAGCTTCTGGCGGCTTGTTTGTTTAACTTTAATGAAGTGACTTAATGGCACGACTATGATCTTCCCATCTCAGCCAGTTTGAGGTGCTCATGGGAGACATACAGACACAATGATGAAGACAGACAGTGTGAGAGGAAGAAAAGTAAAGAGTCTGCAAGACAGGCAAATGGAGAAAGTCAAATAGCTGATGGAAGGCAGAGCGTGAGAATGAGACAAAAAGCTTAAGAGACACAGACGCTGAGCGAGAGGAACAGGCAGCGTGAGAGAGAAAGTCCACAAGGAAAGAGGTGCAAAGTGAGCAGTGAGAACTCCGCCACCCTTCAGCCCTTCCCTGCAGGACACTGAAAAGCTACACCCCTCCTGAGTGATCTCCAGGCCACGGTTCCTGGAAATGTCACTTTGAACTTATAGATGCTTTCTCCTGAGATATGCAAGGTTCCGCTGAGATGGGGCAGAATAATAAGTTAGAGCACTGAAATGCTACTTCAGCCACTGTCGGAGAGTGTTGGTATATGGCTATTTGTATGCTTGAAATTGGGCAGCAAAACCATCAAGCACACATCGACATAAGCCTATGGTTTTAAGACACTTATATACATTAACCATTAAATATTTTGGTCCTGAGAAAATTTACAAGGAATTGGGCCTTTTGAGGACTGAAACTATAGCTGTTGGTAACATATGTAAGTTGTAGCTGTGTTAAGTGTTGCATAAGATGTTTGTGTTCAATTATGATGTTTTAAATGAAATCGCCATCATGTGTTGAACTAGATATTTTAAAGGGTGATGTAATTTCAATTTTTGTTTTCTTTCTCTTTGGAGTGTAACAAGCCCTTGGTGCATAAAGAAGATCTGTACAGTTGCAAAGACTAAAGTCTCAGATATTCTTTATTAAAGTTAAGACTTGTCATCACAACAGATTTGGAGAAATTTACATCACTTGCTCACCAATGGATCATCTGTAGTGAATGGGTTCCTTCAGAATGAGATTCCAAACATCTGATTAAAAACATCACTATAATCTACAAGACTCCAGTCCAACAATTAACATCTTGTAAACAGAAAAGCTGCATGTTTGTTTTTATCAGCTGTTTGGAATCTCCTTCTGAAGGCACCCATTCACTGCAGAGGCTCCATTAGTGATCTGGTGAACAAATATGTTCCGGTGAAAAAAACTAATAAACATCTTGGATGACATGAGGGTTAATTCTCAGCAGATTTTAACTATTGGGTTTACAATTCCTTTTAATACAAAAAAAAAAATAAAAAAAAATGTGTGCAGGTTTCTGTCTATATATGTGCGTTGAAATCAGTGTCAGTGTGAAAGCTTTTTTAAATTAGTTTATTGTTTATTTCCAAGAAAACTGAGGGAATTTAACTGTTTAAAAATAAATTGTATGTTAAATTGAGAAGTTCAAATAGTGAAGGTAATAAGACTTTATAGACAATTTATAATACAGTTTATTCATATTTAATGAAATACATGCCAAACTCAAGTGAGAATTATTTTTTGATAGATAAACTCGTCTTAATATCTAATAATTTTGTAAACATTGTTTCAAGCATGTTTAAATAAATGCTACTGGAAAACAAGACATAAACATACTGATTATCTTTTTTCCCATTTAAAACCAAATAATGCACTAAAGATGATGTTTATTAATGGTGATTTAAAGTTTTCCCAGAATTTCCCAAATTCCCAAACACACTCTTAATCAGTAAAAAGAAATAACCCTCCGTCAAATTTCCACTCTGATCTATGATGTACCATGGGAAATCAAATTTACAGACAATTAATGAGTCATTAATAAAGTTGGTAAGCCTCGTCTCCCTCTGACCACATCCTTCAGAGCATTTCTCTGTGTTCTCCATTACAGGCGGGTTTGCCAACCTCAGCTGCTACAGCTTCAACGTGACCTGTCACAAGAGAATTCCCCTTCACCTTCTTCATGTGAAGCACTCCACACCACACGCGCCGCTACCTGCCAGAGCCCTATGTCTGGGCGCTCAAAACAACACAAGCTGCTCTATGCCTTACATATACAGTGATGTATCAGTTTAGCTCGACAGCGTGTGCTAGCCAAGGGCAACAGTTATTTTTGAACTTCAGTCAGTAGAACTTTCTGCGCTCCAAATCAACTCAGCGGCACCTCGGAAATTAACCACACAGTGACATTTAAATCTCCAAGCATCCTCTGCCAGAGAGATGAGCCAACGATAAAGAGGACTACTTCCTGTCTCCACTAGCTTCCCCCAAATACTCACTCATGTTGTGATTGCTGTGTGGTTTAATGCTCAGAGGGACAGTAATGGAGAGAACATCCCACTGGTGCAGGTTACCCCAAGTTCTCAGTGGCTCTGGGAGGGGAGAGGACCAGAGATGATTTACACGGGTCATCCCTCAGACACCGCTAGCAGTGAGTCACAAAATCTTTGCTCGTATGAGTCAGTGGAACAAGGACGCCACTCATCCAGACGAGCGAATGTGGAAAGCGACCAGCAAGAAAAACAAACTGACTGATTAAAAGAAACACCGTTCCAGCTTATTGACCAAGTTGTCCTCCGATAACTATACATACCACATTTTCCATCTGAACAGGGTGTGTTTAAATTTATCTAAGATTAAATGCAGCATGTTTTAGAAGGTTAATGAGATGCAGGGAACAGAGTGCAACAGTCGGAATATCCCATTAATTTTCTCTATAGAAAAATTGCTTTTTAATGATTAATGTACAAAACCCTTGAAGAAATTCAAACCATGAAAAATGACATAAAAGCGCAGATATGATATGATTGTTTAACATAACATCAAGCAATATAATGTATGTCTAATGTAATAGAAAACTATAATATATCCATAGACACTGTATATATGTATTAATAATTCATTTTAAATTATTAATATTTTAGTTAATTTAAATTATGTATATTTTAATAATTAGATATATTTTGTCACAGGTCGTGGTGTGGAGGAACCATGAGGAGAGGAAGTAATCCGCGATAGAGTCTTTAATTAACATAGCATAAAACACTTGGAAAATGAGTGATACAACAACCACCTGGTAACTTCAGCGCAAGACAAGGGAACTGAGCTGGCTTTTGATCACAGGGATATATCACCCCACCACAATTTTCTTGGAGAAAACTAGGAATCCTGGGGGCATTATGGAAGCGTAGGTACTTGAGGGCGCTCTGGAGGGGATTCAGGGACTGGAGCCCTGCTTGGGCTTAACACGGGTACAGGAGCCCTCACTGGGCTAAACTCGGGAACAGGAGCACTCACTGGGCTAAACTCGGGAACAGGAGCACTCACTGGGCTAAACTCGGGAACAGGAGCACTCACTGGGCTAAACTCGGGAACAGGACCACTCACTGGGCTAAGTTCGGGAACAGGAGCACTCACTGGGCTAAACTCGGGAACAGGAGCACTCACTGGGCTAAACTCGGGAACAGGAGCACTCACTGGGCTAAACTCGGGAACAGGAGCACTCACTGGGCTAAACTCGGGAACAAGAGCACTCACTGGGCTAAGCTCGGGAACAGGAGCCCTCACTGGGCTAAACTCGGGAACAGGAGCCCTCACTGGGCTAAACTCGGGAACAGGAGCCCTCACGGGGCTATACTCTGGAACTGGAGCCCTCCATGGGCTAAACTTGGGAACAAGAACCCTCACTGGGCTAAACTTGGGAACAGGAGCACTCACTGGGCTAAACTTGGGAACAAGAGCACTCACTGGGCTAAGCTCGGGAACAGGAGCCCTCACTGGGCTAAACTCGGGAACAGGAGCCCTCACTGGGCTATACTCTGGAACTGGAGCCCTCCGTGGGATAAACTTGGGAACAAGAACCCTCACTGGGCTAAACTTGGGAACAGGAGCACTCACTGGGCTAAACTTGGGAACAAGAGCACTCACTGGGCTAAGCTCGGGAACAGGAGCCCTCACTGGGCTAAACTCGGGAACAGGAGCCCTCACTGGGCTATACTCTGGAACTGGAGCCCTCCGTGGGATAAACTTGGGAACAAGAACCCTCACTGGGCTAAACTCGGGAACAGGAGCACTCACTGGGCTAAACTCGGGAACAGGAGCACTCACTGGGCTAAACTCGGGAACAGGAGCCCTCACTGGGCTAAACTCGGGAACAGGAGCCCTCACTGGGCTAAACTCGGGAACAGGAGCCCTCACTGGGCTATACTCTGGAACTGGAGCCCTCCGTGGGCTAAACTTGGGAACAAGAACCCTCACTGGGCTAAACTTGGGAACAGGAGCACTCACTGGGCTAAACTTGGGAACAAGAGCACTCACTGGGCTAAGCTCGGGAACAGGAGCCCTCACTGGGCTAAACTCGGGAACAGGAGCCCTCACTGGGCTATACTCTGGAACTGGAGCCCTCACTGGGCTATACTCTGGAACAAGAACCCTCACTGGGCTAAACTCGGGAACAGGAGCACTCACTGGGCTAAACTCGGGAACAGGAGCACTCACTGGGCTAAACTCGGGAACAGGAGCCCTCACTGGGCTAAACTCGGGAACAGGAGACCTCACTGGGCTAAACTCGGGAACAGGAGCACTCACTGGGCTAAACTCAGGAACAGGAGCACTCACTGGGCTAAACTCGGGAACAGGAGCCCTCACTGGGCTAAACTCGGGAACAGGAGCACTCACTGGGCTAAACTAGGGAACAGGAGCCCTCACTGGGCTATACTCTGGATCTGGAGCCCTCCGTGGGCTAAACTTGGGAACAGGAGCACTCACTGGGCTAAACTCGGGAACAGGAGCCCTCACTGGGCTATACTCTGGAGCTGGAGCCCTCTGTGGGCTGAACTCGGGAACAGGAGCCCTCTGTGGGCTGGATTCGGGAACTGGAGCCCACTATGGGCTGGATTTGGGGATTGGGAAGCGCTTGCACTGGAGGGTGCTCTGGAGGAGCACGCACAGCAAGGTGGTTTCAAGGAGTTGGCACTGGAGCGAGCTCTGGGGCTGGAGCCTACACTGTTGCGCACCTACAGACCAGAATAACCCCCTTCTCCTCCACAGATTCCCCTCTTGGCTCGGGGTGAAATGCGTAGCTGGTGGATTTGCCGCTGTGGTGACCGGTGGGCTTGGATCAATGACAGCTGGTGGGCTTGACTTCGTATTAGCTGGCTACCTAGGAACCAAAACCAACCCCCTTCTCCTCCACAGTTTCCCCTCTAGGCTAGGGATGAAAGGCATGGAGAATATGCAGCATTTTCCATTTCACTTCCTTTCAGTTTTCCTGGTCATGGGTTCTGTCACAAGTCGTGGTGTGGAGAAAACACAGGGAGAGGAAGTCATCCACGATAGAGTCTTTAATTAACATAGCATGAACAAACTTTCAGCGCAAGACAAGGAAACTGAGGAAAACACAGGGCATATAAACACATGAAATGTAAATAGGGAAAACAGAAACAGGTGAACAGAATAAATAATGAGTAACTAAATGAGAACCGGGACTGAACCAAATAGGCACAAATACGAAATAAACAGAAAAAAAAAAAAAAAAACATGAATTTTATGTATTCAAATGTTATATATATATAAAAAGTAAGAAAGTAAAGTAATATATATATAATTATATATATATATATATATATATATATATATATATATATATATATATATATATATATATATATATATTATATATAATTATATATATTATATATTATATATATATATATTACTTTACTTTCTTACTTTTTTAATATTTTATTTTACTATATTACACAGTATTTAAATACTCATAATTCATAACTATACATCTAAAAATTTATCCTGTTGGTCTACCATTGATTTGAGTTATTCAAATGCAAACCATCATTCACAATGCAATATGGGATGAGCTTCACAGTGACCCTCCCCCACAATCCCCCCTCCCTCCTTACAAAAATCGAAGTTTTCATCTTTTTTTCATCTTTCTTCTTTTTTTATGCATAGGAAGAAGAAGAATTATTAATAGTAATAATAATAATAATAATAATAACAATTCTTAGCACCAAGGTCCCTAAAGATATGGGTGATCACTGTTCCGCTCTGTATTTTGCCTTTTTTTGATTGACAAAATGAAACCCTTTTAAAAATAAAAGCTACGATATAGACATTATATGGATATACTTATTCCTATGGATGACCAGGGTATACAAAGGAAATGGCAAGCCTTGCATTTGTTTTCTTATGTGTAATTATTGTACATTCTTCCTTATTCACATCATTTGTCAAAAATATATTAAAGGGTATTTTAGACAGTAAAGGGGGAGGTGGCCAGAGACCACATTTCTTTTACGTGGGTTATAAATCAGGAACTAATAAATTGTATGTTAAACGACTTCTTGCACTCAGCATATATCATGGGAACGAACCAAATGAAGCCCTATGCCCAGAGGACAAGGAATGCTTCTGTTTATAACCATGATTTGTGAGTGGTTAATGTGCTGTTAGAGAAAAATGATACTAGAGAAAGACGGGAGAAATAGGGCAGCAGGGTTTGAGTTAGTGGCTGGGGAACAGCGCCCTCTAGGAATCCTCAGACAATAGATTTCACCTGTCATATGAGGCCTAGTATAATACTTTTTAGTATTATAATTCAGTGTCATATGCGGAAAAAAAGAGAACTGATTTTGTTTATTTGAATATGATCCAGACTGATTTACGAGTCAATCATATCGTTTCTTTAAAGACGAAATTATTTTAGAGATTGGATTGTCACGAAAGTCATTATATGATTCAAATACTGTGTGTAAGTACACGTATAGCCTAATTACATCGCAGATGACTTTCTGCTGTTAGGCACTTATAGCTCCACTCATCAGCAGATGTCGCTGTTGTAATGTAAATTCAGAATATTCTCGGGGTTATTCACCAGCTTGTTCGTGGTTACGTAACGGCTTAGAGTTTTCATTCTGTGACTGCTATATTTTTGCTTTTTGGCATTCAGTAGTCAATTAGTGCCAGAGAACACCCTGGTTATTTAAAAGATGAATCTTTCTGAGGAGACCTGGATGCAGCTTTATGGTAGTCAGGTGCTCCTATTGTGCATGGCATGCTTCACTGAAACTGTCTGACAGGCCAGAGAAAACAGTCAGTGTAATCGTTTCTCCTCTCTATCTCTCTTTCTCTTACACACACAAACACAAACACATACACATACATGAAGAGACAATTACCCATATAGACAAAAAGTATGCCATGTATAAGAAGAAATGCATTTCACATGAAACAGGATGTTTTTGAAAATCATTGCATGAATTGATGCTGCTTTTAAATTTAATTTATGACTGCAGTGTTAATAATTGTGATATTAGGCCCATCATTCTTTGTATAAATTAATAGACCTGTTTAAAAAAAAAAAAAACATTTTCATAAAGGACAGCGCATCATGCAGGGCAATAATTTCATGTAAGTTAATTTAATAATAAATGTAACCTAAAATAGGACTAATAATAGAAGAATGCGACAGGCCTACATTAATTGGAAATGTAAAATTTTCTTAATATTGCCCATTTTTGATGCTTTTAAGGATATCTCTGGTTATCGACGAAACAATACAATGCAAACTCAGCACAGGGAGGTAGTGTGTGCCTTTCCAATATGCCACTGTGTATGAATAGTTGTATGAATTGTCGAGAATTTACCATGTTTTCCTGCCAGTTGTCAGTGAGAGTGACTGACACTTGATGGTCATAGTTCATTAAGTTTACTCCTTTAACTTTAACCTGCGAGATTTGCGTTTGTTATACTGCTCTATTAATGGTTAACACTAATTAAATCACATTGACCTTTACAATTTTCAAGGTTTTTACATAATTATTGCATTCTTCATTATTGCAAACTGACAACATCATACCTGACTCTTCATTTACTGACATTTAAAACTGTCTGGAATGTGATAAATGATCAGCATACCAGGAATAAAGTAGACTAAATCACCAATGATATCACTTAAAGAAATATGAAAGTAACATTTATGCCACAAAACAAATCCTTTGGAATGATCATATTCCAGGATTTATTTTTTTATAAACCTTTAACATGAATGACTTTGCCATGAAACAGAATACCTGCTATCTCACAAGAGACAATTTATCATGTCTTAACTAAACTAAGCGGTTCCTCAAACCAAATTTACACTTTTACAATTTTAATAAAGTTGATCTCACAGTCCCTAGATAGCTTTTGGCAATTCTGCAGGCGAGCCAGGGAGAGAGGGTGCAGCAACATGCCCAGGCTGGCCAGGCAGAGGAAGGCCAAGTGCAGAGAGTAGGCTGTTGTCCTGTAGGCAGGACAAAACAGGTATGAGATAACAGTAGCTAATTATGCAGTGTTGACAACTCTATAAACAGTTTCTTATTACACATTAGTATTATGAAAGTGATAAAGCAGGGCTTACAGACAAAGTTTACAAGCGGTGTCAGTGGCTTACAATGACTATTATCTTTGGGAATGTGTGTTTAGATTAGATAAGAGGTATTTATAGTGTTGCCCCTTCTGTCACTGTACTCTTACAGTCAGTCCAGTTATTTTGTTCACACACAGTATCCCACATAGTCCACAGACAAGAAGAGATGTGTTACTAAATCTACATCAAATTCTTGTTGTTTCAAGAATTTGAGTTAAACATTATTTAAAGTGTGATTAAAAAAAAAATGCAATGTCATATTGCACATATTAGAAATCATGCTGATTATCTCTATGCTTAAAAGGGACATTGGATGCAAAATTCTCTTACATGGTTTTTGAGTATAAATGTGTCTAAGCTGTGTGTGGATATAACTGCTCTATAATGCTAAAAATCCACTCATTCTTTTTTTAAACAGTTTTTCTGAGCAGTATGACATCATACTGCTCAAGTCCCACCTATGACCACTGATGGACTGTCCAGTATTAGCATATTTCTGCTCTCAGTCAGTTGTACGCTGTCAGACATTTTCTCTGTGCTCGAGCAGCTGTAGCGACAAAAATGTCTCATAAGCAATGCAGGTGTTTTGTAGTTGGATGTAAAAGTGAACATAATTTTCTCCCGATAATTTTTGTTTTTGACATTAATGTGCCACTGAATAAAAAATAATAATTTAAAGGGATATTCACCGGAACGTGGTCGCCCGGATCAGAGCTGTTTTGACAAATTAAGAAGATTTTTATTATGCCATTTTAGTGCTATGTAAAAAAAAAAAACAAAAAAAAAAACATTAAAGTCATAATGTTTTGAGAAAAATTAAAAAATTACGAGAATAAAATTGAAAATATTCAATTCAGCCGCAGACAAGCCACTGGTGGCATGCCACCCAAAAAACGCTGCTAGACAGACAACATTTTTAGATTGGTGTGCTGATGGTGGTCTGACAATGTTAAGCTTCTGAATTTGTGCCACCCAAAAAATGCTGGTGGACCACCAGGTCATTGTTTGCTGGGGACTATAGTCTCAAAATATTATAACTTTAATCTCATAATTGTTAATACTTAATTATCGTAATTTTGACTTTATTTCAACTTTATTCTCATATTGCTATTACTTTATTTTTTTTCTCAAAATATCACTAGTTTAATCTTGCATTACTGAAATCTTGTCTGATTTGGTAGAATTGTAGAATTTACTTTGATAAGAAGAGTAAAAATCTGCATATCAGCAGATTTATTAATAAGGTTCACTATCGTATCTGCATTATATATATATATATATATATATATATATATATATATATATATATATATATATATATATATATATATATATATATATATATATATATATATATATATATATATATAAGAGATGTAAGACACACCGAGTCCCATATGAAAGACAGAGAGGACCAGCAAACTCCAAACAGGTGCCTCACACACCAGGTGCACACGCTCTTTCAGGCATCATTCCTCGCACTGTGAGAAAATTCCTCTCTCCACCTCAGCGACTATGGCAGATATTACAGATCTTCTTTTCAACTTTTCAACTTTAAACAATTGTTTAGTTTAAAGTTTAAACTCTGATTTCAGTTTTGCAATTATTATAACTAATATAACCAAAAACAAAATAAGCAAACGCAAAATTCTGACGTTCTTTTGGCTGTATAAATCAAGCTATTTTGAAGAATGTTTCAACTGATTTGGCCCATACAGTATAAGTCAAATGGGTCCAAAAGTAAAAAAAAAAAATTCTGGGGGGGAACTGTCTTTTAAAAGGGATATTCCACCCAAAAATGAAAATAATTTACTTATCCTTATGCCGTTTCTGTCAGATTATGGGTATGAAGAGAGATGAGGGTAGACAGAAGGTTACAAATATAGACTTGATTTATTAAACAGTGTGAATACAGGTAATCCACGGAAGAATTTCAATGAAAGTTGCACTTAAACACCAGACGTAAAATGAAGGAACTGAAGAGCTCATATAATGAACAGAGTACAAAACAGCTTCGATCTAATTAATGAATAACCACGATAACTAGATATCAACGGCAGGCAAAACAGGAACTGACCACAATGTAACCTGTCTGCATTTCTTTCTTCTGTGAAACACAAAAAGAAGATGAATGTTGGTAACCATTGACATCCATAGATTTGTTTTTATCTTTAATCATTACATAAACTCCAGATTCATGGCCCACTTTCCACACTGATGTGTTCAGATCCCCCCTCAGTGTGTGTGACACTGCACATGTGATCCGGTAAAAGGGTCCTTTCGACAAAGGCAGTCACATCCCATTAATCTCAGTTTGATGTGCCTCAGTGCTTGTGAAAACAGAGGCTCTGATACTGCTGAGGATGACGGATCTGTGCTGATTCACCTTCAGGCACTTCTCACATGCTCTCTGAAAACTGGATGAGAACTTTTTGCCTGAAACCTTCATTAAACATTTTCTGAACTGTCCCGCTGTATTTTTAAGACCAAACAAGCAAGCTAAAAAGGTAGCCGGTAGCGCTATTAAAGTAGTTCTACGCTTTAAAACCTACGCGTTACCTATTTTTACCTGATTTAACCCATACATTTTTTTTTGTTCGTATAAATTAATGTATTGAGGATGAATCAGTAATGAAAAATAAATTAAATAAATAAAACTTAAATAAAACTATTCAAGTTACTATTTTTGTGTAATATAGAACAAATGCTGTCCATACACTCTCACTTAGTATTTTTAATCTCTTTCTTCCTTATGCTTCTTAAATGGCATCTCTGGCTGCATTTTTGGCATTTTACTGCATATAAATCATTGCTTTTTAAATAACCGCATTTCTTAAAGGTGATTTTACTTTACAGTGACCTGTTAGCCAAGTTTTAGGAAAGAAACTGCACTATGCTGTAGGTCACTGTTGAAGCAGTGCAATGTGAAGTCTGCTTTTTTCCCTGTTTGTGCCTCTGAAGTGTGAAGCCAGTATGTTTTCCAGTCATTACCCTTGTTTTTCTCATTAACATGTGGTGTCAAAGGCACCATTGTGCTCTGCAAGTTCTAAACTGGGTGGACACGCAGCACATCTTGCCCACACAATACTCAGCATGGAGAGTAAACTGTATTACTTATCAAAAGGTCAATAGAGTTTTACGATTTTGATCATTTGCATGAGATTTACATGAATTTTAGGCTTCCTCATACATCAAGGTTTTCAAGACAGTAATTGAAGGAGTGAATTAAAATTAAATCTACAATAAAATATTGATTTTTAGTTGTTTTGTCTAGGAGTGATTCTAGACATTATCAGTATTGGGGTACAGAATCAGATTTTGATACTTCTTCAGGCTTTGGTTTCTACAATGGGCTGTAGGTAAATTTTCACCTTATCCAGCACTGTTTTTGTTTTTTTCTCTTATAAAATAACCCACTGTTTAGGTTTGCGAAAACACTGCAAAAAATGTGGTGTAAGTAAACTGTCTAAATTAATCAAACTGAATCACACAAAAATTTCAGTCCCCTTTTCAAACTCATTTGACTGATTAGATCAAAAGTGTGATTTATTTGCATATTTACCTTTGCTAGTTACCGCACAATTCTAAAAAAGGCTGACAGAAAACATTAAAAAGTAAAAAAGTAATATTTTACTGGGGTCCAGTGGTATTGGACCCCAGCCTCATGGCTCATGTACTGTACCATAAAAAAATAAAACATAAAAATAAAAGTCCAGAGAAGCTCACACAGAATCACAATGACCTAATCTTAAAGACATTTACACACTGAACTTATCTGTGCTTACAAAATCATATTCATCTTAGCCATTCATCTAAATAATGAATACCTAACTAGCCAAAACCCCATTTCACTATAGTTAATGACCCTAATTCTTAAAGTTGAATTGGCTTTGCTCTATTGCTCAATGGATGCCAAAGGTGAGCTGCTTGCAGAATGGAACAAACCAGTCCTTGTGAATACCTTAGCTGCTTTGTGAAGTAAAACGTACCATTTATTCACATACCAGACACTATGATGTAACACCATACAGTAGGAAAGCAATGGCTAAGGCTTCTCACCAAAAACTAAAAGAGCAGTTAACAATGTTTGCAAGGCACATGAACTTTCTAGTACGTTATTGGCCATTTTCCATTTCTTTCACTTTGAAAAACTTTCTATTTTCCCCAGCTTTATCAAGAATAACTGGGCCTCGGGCTCTTTTGGTAGATCTGCTGATATGTTTACAACTTAACCTTAGAAGAAAAAGGGTACATTTAGAACATCACTGAGATTTCTGGCACAATGTTGGTGTCCTAATATAGTATATTTCTACCAGTCACTTACATAGGAGCAAGCACATAAGAAGAAAGCAACACCCATCGATTGTGTTTCTTGGAATGCATCCAGATTTAAACATCAAGTTGTGTCCAGGCAAGCCTCTTACATTAAGATTTCATAAACTTTTCTAAACAGATCTATCCAGTTGCCATAGTTTAAATAGCATTCCAAGAAAACAGTCAAGGCCATGAAATAAGAAATGGAATAAGCCTACTATTGTATGTCTTGAAAAAATGATCCAAAAGCAGACTGGATCATTTGGAATGACTCTTACTTCTATATAAAATGAGTCCAGGACTAGTCCAGTTTTTTTTTTTTTTTTTTTTTTTTTTTTTGAAAGAACATCATGTAAATTAAGTATTTTTGTTTATTACTGAGTATTCAAAATGTATGTAAATATGAAAGAAGAACTACAGTAACACTGATCATTTGATGGTGAAACATTAAAAGGATATTCAAAAATAAATATTTCTGTCATCATTTTGATCACCCTCTTGTCATTTCAAAGCAGAATGAATTTATTTCTATTGTGGGAATTTTGAAGAATGCTGTAACCAAATAGTTTTGGGTGATTTCCACAATGTTTTTTTTCTCTCTCCATACTATGGACAGTGGGTCCCAAGACTGTTCGATTACCAACATTCTAAAAAAAAAAAAAAAAAAAAACAGCTCTTTTGGGTTCCATATAAGAAACAAAGTCATACATGTTTGGAACAATGATACAATTTTCAATTTTAGGTGGACTATCTCTTTAATACACATAACTTTTCTCAAGAAACGTCTGCCTTTTATTTGGGTCACTTTCATATGGTCTCCATTTTGCAAACTTCACTCTAGACAACCAATCAGACAGTTCTAGTCCCTCTTCATCCCATGCTGGGATTGGGACTAGGTCACTGTTACTAAAATAACACTGTTAACACTTAATTAAGTACAGAGATTTGGACATCAATCACAGTAATATCATAGAGATGTGAGATGGTTTGTAATCGTCTAATAATAATCAAAGAGTATGTAGAGGGTAGTTCATCCAAAATTACTCTCGACTAAGTGGTAAATTATGACAATGTTCATTTCCCTTTAAATAGCTAAATAATCTATTACTCAAAAATGTTGTGATAACCATGACTTGGTAAAAGACCAAGTTGATTTTAGCCAAGTGGAACTTTTAGATTAGATTAGATTCAACTTTATTGTCATTGCACATGTAAGGTACAAGGCAACAAAATGCAGTTAGCATCTAACCAGAAGTGCAATAAGCAGTAAGTACAGGATATACAGTGTTTACAATATGTTACAAATGTACAATAAAGGCAGAGGGCAGAATTCAGTTAGGAGACAACAGTAGGGAAAAAGCTGTTCCTGAATCTGCTGGTCTTTGTCCGGAGGCTCCTGAAGTGTCCCGGAGGGCAGGAGGTTAAACAGTCTGTGGTCAGGGTGAGAGGAGTCCTTACGAATGCTGCAAGCTCTACATAGACAGTGTTTTCTATGGATGTCCTCAATAGCAGAAAGTGGTTTCCCTTTGATGCATTGATGCTGGTGAGCCTTCTTGACCAGGCTTGAGGTGTTTGTAGTCCAGGACAGGTCCTCCGGGATGGTGGTTCCCAGGAACTTGAAGCTGGAGACACGTTCAACAACCATCCCATTAATGTGGATGGGGTCATGCTCCTTTTGTCTTGCTGGTGTTAAGGAGCAGGTTGTTGTCGGTGCACCATGCGTCCGTATCCTATTTTGTAAATGAGGCTGTGACATTGAAGTCATTAGAGAACCCACTGGTATCCACATAATGGCATCATTTTTTAAAGCAATGAAAGGTAGTGACAAATTTAAGACTGAGTTGCACATCAATGCATGACTCCGAATGCAGTGCAGACATGTATGTGATATGCTGCCTTTTGTGCATTTAGCATTCAATCAAATGATTAGATTTTTTAAACACCATTTAATAAAGTCATTTCAAGATTAAAATACTTTAAACGTTTTTATTATCACCTTTGGCCTTTAGTATAGAGTTCCTTCATGACATAAATGGTTACAGTTGAATTATTATGACAAATTTCAAGCTTTAGCATTAATAATAGAGCAATACAAAACATATTTTTAAAGACTGTTCTAACACAGAAAAGGTGTGCAATTATACAAGGATCCTAACTTTTAAACACTGTAGTTAGTACAATTAAAATGACAACTAGAAAAACAAAATATATAAAAATAGATCAATACAATTTTTCAGTATCATACTGTATACTTTGAATGTAACAAAAATATGCCATTAGATGTTAAACCTAGTATAATGGTACATCCTTGGAGACTGAAATCAATATACTGTCCACTGACACTGACAATTAATAAGTTACATTCCAAGTGGGCCAAAATGTATGTAACACATACCACATACAACTTCAAATATTAAAATGTACTGATGAATGCACTTACAATTCAAACCAAACTGCTTAACTAAAACAAAGAATGGAGGTAACATTGAGGCAGTTCATATAGAAAGAAAATGTTTCAGATTCCATCTCTATCATAAATTAACTAAAAAATCTCATATATCTCTTTCCAACAACAACCCCAAAAAACATTGCATAAGGGACTTTGTAACAACTAAAGTTTCTTAAGAATCAGACAAAAGATTTAACATTTTCATTGTCACAATGAATACACACATAATATAAAGACAGGTATACAATAACATATATACAGTACTTTTCCAAAGAACAGTTGCCATCGAGGGTAGATGCATCCTAAAGTCGATATTTATCACGTCAAAAAAAAATATGGCACAGCTTTCAGCTTTCAGAATGGACTCAGCAGTATCACCTAAATATGAAGTGCAGGTGCTCCAAAAGTCATCTCCAAATCTCTGTGGAAGGCGGAAGCCCTCAGGACCTCCATGCAGTTGACAGTGATGAGAGCTCCAGTAATCGGTCTCCACTGCTTGGTCACTGGGCTCTTCATCTTATCCAAGGCCAGATGAAGGTCCTGGATCATATCCCTGTAGCCGTCCCCGTACTGCTTACTCCAGGCATACAGGAAGTCATATGCAGGCTTCCACATTGACTATTGAAATAATCAAAAGTATATTTAAATGTTGACATGACAAATGTCGTGACTAGGATCGGGTTAATGTCAATGATAACTGAATTATATAATATTATAATAAAATGCACAAGGTATTTAATGATTGATAAAACAACAAAAACAAAGAAAGTGAATCATATGTTTTGGATTTTATCTCACCTGGGCACTAATTTCTCCATTTTTCCCTTTGTGTGGTGCTTCATAAGCAGCAATCTGGGCATTGGAGAGCTTCCCGACCCTCTCAGCAAGTTCCCGCCATCGCACTCCCAGCTCAACTGCTGTGGACAAAATCACTATATCCTGGATGAGATGGGCTACTACACCTTGAACATCCATCTTTAACAGCCCCTGTGGGGAATATAAATCATTAATAAAACTAGTTGTTGTACACACACATTTATGTCAGAATAACAGGTGCATACTATGATAAGCTCATGCTGGAACTTCCTCTTCATCTTCTCTGCATGACAGTCTTCCTTGAGCTTTTCTAGAACACAAGCCACCTTTTCTGCCTCTGTTTCTGCATGTCTCCTGGAGATGGCGTTAATTGAGTCCTCGGAGTAACCGAGAGCCTCAGCGAAGGTTCTCCAGGACTTGATATGCTCTGTGACCAGGGTCTGAATAGCAGAGTACATGTAGGTAAGTTTTTTAAAAGGAACTGACATGTTGTCCAAGAGGACCGAAGTGGTGAGCTTAATTCCATTGAAGTCGATGACTTGATCCTTGGTTATGACCTTAAAGTTCTTAGAGTGCACCAAGCCAACTCTTCCTCGAAGAAAGCCAATGTACCATTCCTTAACCTTCATATGACCTATAGATCTAACAGTTTCCCTAGAAAGCAAAGCAATAGTATCACCTTTAAAGTATTCCAGAAGATATTCCACTCTTGGTTGTCTGAGGATTGATTTCACTGCTACCCCATACCAAAGCAAATCTACAGGTCTGTCCTGAAACTTTTGGGTAAGGATTTCTGAGACTGATTCCTCTGGAATGGGTGTGGAATGAGTCACTTCCCTCTGCCAATCTGCTCGCCTGTGGTTGTGTTTTTCTGACCTCAGAGGGGCAGCTTCTGGGGAGGTAACACAGAAGTCTCCCAAAATGAGACTCTTTGGATCCTTCACTTCAATGCTGAGTTTAAAGGGACACATTTCACCTCCACTCGCCTTGACCAGATCTAATGGCAAATGGAGCAAATTTCCTGCTTTAAGCTGATCCTGCTTCACCTCTTTATTCATATCCACTGGTTTCACTTCAAAGTTTGAATCCAACACTCTAAAAGCAATGTGAAGATCTTTTAGGCCATGTGGGTTGAACTGATGCTTGCCCCAAAGCTCAAAGACAACAGGGGGCAGGTTCCTGTCACCTCTCTGAACATCAGAGAAAGGGAGCCTGGGTGGAATATTATCATGGCTAGATATGACCAGCACCACTTTGAGCGATGGGTGTATGTGCTTGGGACCATAGATGGCCACTGTAATATGTCGATCCAAGTAATCCCATACTGTCATAGCAGGTTGCTCCAAAACAGTGGCCTCGGCAGCAGTTATGACATACATGCGTGGTTTTAAATCAAAAAGCTTCATCTGTAACACATCATTGTATATGTAGCAATCTTTTATCTTCTGATAAGGTCCCTCTTTCCTTTGAGAGACTAGACCTATAAATGTGGTCAAGACGTGGCTTGTGGGGTCGCTTTTTACTTTGGCAGCCATTCTCATCTCTAGTGAAATGCTCCCCGAAACATTATGGTTATTGAGGCTGACCTCTAAAAGAGGGCTTAGAGTTGTGGTGTAGTTGTTGTTTATTCCAGTGGGAGGATCAAGGAGCACTCTGAGGCCGATTTCTTGGATCTCACCAGGGGGAACATGTCCCTGAGGAATATGGGCAGTGATATTGGAGTCTGGCAACTGCACAGAGCCTCCATTGTGGTCAATCTTGCAGAAGATTTGAATGTCTGTGGCCTGAGTCTGGGCCCATCCAGGACTTTGTTTAATTCGACTCAGATCCAAACAGGACCTGGTTAGCTGCCTATGACTCAACCAAGCCATTTTGTATGCTTCTCTGTCATCTTTCAACCACTCAAAATCAGGATTCATGAAGGGTTCTTGAGAGTTGAGTCTTATCGTCCTCTTGTCTTCCTTCTTCTCAAGGCTGTCAAGTATATCTGAGGCACTTCTCCACCTCCCAGATCGGTTTACATTTTTTTGTCTGGGTGCTAAAAGATGAGAAAAATTAGCTTCATCTGAGGATGTGCTGAGTGAGTCCTCATTAATACTGTCAAACAGAGATAGGGGATCCTCTTTTAGCATGGACACTCCAGAGTCATAGGTGCTGGCTTGGACGATTTCATTTAAGAATGGATTTGACCTGCCCAGCTGATTCCAAAAGGGGTTGGTAGTTTGTTTTGGATTTTCAATTTCATTCGGTAGGACGGGCCACTCTGAGGTTTTCCCCATCTCATAACCGTAGCCCCCTAAGAAAAGAGAAATTATCAAATGTCACTGGAGAGCCCAATAAAAAATTCCTACTATATTTGTTAGGACAATTAGATCAATTTGAATAGTATATTTATGACCCAGGAGCACAAAACCAAGTTGCTGGCTATATTTGTAGCAATAGCCAACAAAACATTGTATGTGTCAAAATTATACATTTTTCTTTTATGCCAAAAATCATTAGGATATTAAGTAAAGATCATTTTCCATTAATATATTTAGCAAATTTCCTACCTAAAAATATATCAAAACTTATTTTTTGATTAGTAATATGCATCGGTTACAACTTTATTTGGACAACTTTCAAAGTATAAAAATAGTTGTATTTCAGCCAAATACTGTCCCATCACAACAAACCATGCATCAATGAAAAAAATAAAAATAATAATAATTACCCTTATGACTGGTTTTGTGGTCCATGGTCACATTTGTAAAGCAAATATAATTTTGAAAAAAATATCTTCACATTATTAACAAATGCATTAAAATAGAATAGATGGATAAAATAATAGACAGAGAGAGAGAGAGAGAAATATTTTTTTTCCATACTTACCATGAAGGTTGTTGTTGTTGTTGATGGTAACATTCTCATCTATATCTATCAGTGTCCCCTCCGATCTACTTCGAAGCAGATTACCTGCACGACTGTTTGACTTTACTTTTGCGGCTGCCATTTTGAATATCCAAGATCAAAGCTATTTTAAAAGAATGAACAAATTAACATTAGAAAATCAAATTTAACACTCTTAAAAATAAGTTTTTAATTGAAGCAATTCATTATGGACCGCTCTTATCAAGTCAGTTTATTTATTTATATTTTTTTGCTGTATTATAGTGTTCTTGAGTTGCCTATATGATTATTTGAGATTATTTTATTGATGTTTTATTGTAGGTTTTTCAGGACAGTGCTCATTCAGTATATCCACAAGATCCAGTGGGTCTATAGCTTTTAAAGGGATAGTTCACTTTCAAAAATAAAATTTAGATATGTTTTAGCTTTCCTCAAGGGCATCCAAGATGTAGGTGTCTTTGTTTCCGCGATGGTCACCACCTCAAAGAGCATGAACAGAGAAGTCCAAATTAAACAATTCCCCATCGTAAGTACACATTGATGACCTAAATGATGACCGAAACGAGCAGGTTTGTGTAAGAAAACGAAAAGTATTTATATCGGTTTTACCTCTTGTACACAACCACGTCCAACTGATCTGAGCGCGTGCATGCTTCCTGTTGTTTGACGTGTTTGCGGGTCTCTGGCTTAGTCTGCGCAAAAGCGGAAAGCGCAGAAAGTGATCTCTCGCACGTGTACGTTACTCATTGTTTACACTTACATTGTCTATCATTTACACAGAGATTTCGGAAGTGTTACCTTTCACTGTGAAGATCTAAACATATTTAGACATACAGGAAATTGCAATTGAAGGTGATTTCAATATATCAACAGACAACATTGTTTTTTCACAACCATATTTATTTGAACCAGAATATACAGATCAAGTATTCAGGAGCGACGGAGAAAGCATCCGCTGCAGCAGAACGTCTTCAAGCCTCAGAGAGACAGAGATCTCTTCAAAATTGGTGGTGTTTTTGTAGCAAGTGTTGTGAGATGCCAACAGAAGTGGAGAGCATATGCTGTCATGAATGGAATATAGCAAAGCCACAACTACAAGACGACGACGAGGATATTGACAGTATCGTATCACACACCTGCCTGACTGAAGATCCTGAGTTTTCGTTAGTCGCAGCGTTATGCACGTTGTGTTTTGTTTGCCACGTATAAACTGGAGGCGACGTCCAATGCCAGAGGGACCCAATGGCACACTGTCAATAGAGCGAGTAAAGTGTTGTGTTTATTATAATCGCAACGATTATAGGGTGCATTAAAAACAAATTAATTAATTACAATTACTGCATTATATTTCAGACAGTGCAGATTGGTGGCATACCGTGTGGTAAACAGTAAACAATGAGTGACGTTCATGTGCGAGAGATCACTTCCGGTGCTTTCCGCGCTTGTGCTGAGTAAGCCAGCCCTCAGATCAGTTGGACATGGTTGTGTACAAGAGGTAAAAACTATATAAATACTTTTCGTTTTCTTACACAAACCGCTCGTTTCGTGTCTTAGGTCATAAATGTGTACTTACGATGAGGAATTGTTTAATTTGGACTCCTCTGTGCATGCTCTTTGAGGTGGTGACCATAGACCTCAATTATATGAGTCACAGACAAGAACGGTTTGACCTAAAAATATCAAAATGGAAACTACTGTGGAAACAAAGACACCTACATCTTGGATGTCCTTGAGGTAAGCTGGAACATACCAAAATTTAATTTGAAAGTGAACTATCCCTTTAAAAAAGATCTCCTTGTTTTTAAACTTAAATCGTTCTACAACAGTCTTATAAATCATCTGAAACTCACTTTCTTGAACATAACATACAATTTTTTATTTTGTTTTTTTATGTACTCAACTTTATATTCCTATTAATACTTTGAAAGATGTGTTGTTTATTTTAACAGTAAACAATCACCATCAGACGTTTTCACATAAATGAGGCAAACATTATCCATTAACAATCTCAATGAGTCAGTCAGTGAAACTTCTCTTGTTTTGAATCATTTCTCCGGTAATAGGTCTCTGAATCACTGTCCAGTATCCTCTCTGTCTGTCAGTCTCTGGCAATGAATCATTAAATACGTATTATGCAGTGGCAATGCATGAAAACAGGTCTGTCTTGTCTGAGTAACAGTGTTTTTTTTTTTTTTTTTTTTTTTTTTTTACAAAGCTTTGTCTCCTTGATGAAGGGCTGAGTACTCTATTCAAATCAACACGCGCTAACACGCCCTGCATCAGTCACGTCACAATACACCTGTTTGTTTTTTTAAGGCATGCAAACGTCACCCCATATTAAAAACATTAACGTATTATTCTACTGAGAGTTTTTTTTTTTCTATTACATAAATACATTTAATAATTTAAGTATTAGCTTATTTAAACGTCATAACGACACACATGTCACCCAATATTGCTGTATTGCTATAACATGCACAAACAATTTTATTTACATCAAAAAACGTTAAAGACTTGATATGGTCAAATACGTAGCCTATGTTTTATATGCTTAGGTTGGACAAATCGCCAGTATAACGTAAATATAATATGTTTAAACTATTTGAACTTAAAACACTTACCGGGAACATAGTAGCCTAGTTTCCCCGACTCAGTCCTTCTGCGAACTTTTTAATCGTAGGGGAGTGTCCACCAACTGTACACCTTACACTTCTGTGTGCCTCTATCTGCTTGAAAAGTGAAAAGTGCATACTGGGATACGTAGTACTAAACTGTCAAACAGCTGTATTGACCGTCATTCCCAGGTTCTCTATTAGACTCCACCACCCACAAGCCTTCTCTTTATGTGCGCATCGAGCGTTGCAACACCTGAAACTGCATGGACAATGTGGTTTCGGTATGCAAATTCATTAGAGGGGAAAACATACTTCTGCATATGTTTAAAAATAAAAATGGAATAAACCACATCACTCAAAATGTATATCAGGAAATATCTTTATTTGTTTATTTATTAACAATAAATAAATGTTGTATTCGATTTCGTTTGTTTACATTATGAAAAGTAAGTTTCATTGAAAGTGTTTGTGCACTCAAACGTTTATAGCCTTAATATTATCTAATAAGATCACAGGTCTAGCTTTCATTTCAAATTTCCTTTTTTATTTAGTAGAATTAGATTCATGACAAGACTGACTTTTAGACGTAAACGTCGAGTCCTGTAACATCATATTAAACTATATTTTAAGGCTCATTAAAACGATTAAATGTCGGTGACCACCATCTGGTGGTTAACTTTAGCTAGTTCATCTGTGAATCCATGTTTAGACATGGTAACCGTTTTGATATAACAATGTACACAACTTTTATTTTTATTTTTTTATTTTTTATTTTTATTTTATTTTTTGTAGGTCAATGTTAATTTTCAAATATTTTTCTAATTATTGTTTAGTGCTAATTCCTGTTCTTACGTAAGACAAAAACTATGTCATACAACTTTACTCAAGACTAACCGATTTATTATTTATCATCGATTTGTTATCAGATGAGAAACCTTTACATTTATTTGTATAAAGGGTAGATAATACTGGGTAGATACGTCCCAAGAAAGAGCAGAGTTTACACTAACACACTGTATTCTGTCCTAGATGCGTGTTCCATCTACGCAACATTGACAGATAGCTAACAGGAGTCAGAAAAGGGCAGACGCAGTAGTAAAGTTGAAAGTTTTACTGTTTTGTTCTTTCCTCTTCTTTCTCTTTTTTTGTAAAACTGAAATATACAAAGATTACAAATGTCTTGTTACAAAATATTCTCAAAATAAACACAAATGAATTTCTGCTGTTTACAAATATTCTCTGAGCACATATTAAAGGCTATAATCAGTTCTCTTAGTGTAATTATACACAAATTGCCATCACTGTTGAATAGTTCGTTTTTAAACTCAAACTAATGAATTACAAATATTTATATACACATTCATGCAAAAACTGCAAAAAAGATAAACTTACAGGCAAAGCCTTTCTGAGGCACAAAAACGTGAAGAAAACAGAGAGATGACTTGTTGGCCCACCACACAGAAAGAAACTGGAACACAGTGGCTATTTCCTGGTTAACCTCTAACCCAAGAGTCACATGACCTAAACCAACCACTAAGAAAATGGTTTACAATAATCAATTTCTTTGTTATAACATCAAACTGCCACAAGATGGTGCTAGTAAATAAAAAACAAATGTATGTCATGACACTCCCCGCCTGGTATTGTTTAGATACCACCATATAACCTGAGAATGTTCACATAAGACCTCACAAATATCAGTCCTCCGTTGGCATGAGCAGAACGGTTTCCGATATAGGTCTGAGGAATGTCTTGATTGTCCCATTCCTTGCAACTCTTAGTTCAACCGTTCTGACTCTTTTGTCACTGCTGGGAAAAGTCTTGGTCACAAGAGCCATAGGCCATTCATTGCGCTTACTTTGAGCATCCTTAAGAAGGACAACATCACCCTCTCTTAGATTTCGTTGTTCCTCTTGCCATTTGCTTCGGCTTTGAAGCGTTGAGAGGTATTCACGCCTCCATCTATTCCAGAATGTATTAGCAAGATGTTGCACCCTTCTCCATTGCTGTCTATGGAGATTGGTTTCCTTGAAGTCACCTGGAGGTGGGAGGAGTGTATGACCCTTTTGAGTTAGGAGCATGGCTGGCGTTAACAAGAAAGGTGAATCTGGGTCTGTTGAAATAGGAACAAGGGGTCTTGAATTGACGATTCCTGTAACCTCTGCCATCAAGGTGGACAACACATCATGTGTCAAGCGGGAAGGACTGATCTGTTGGAGCATGGAATCTAGTATGCGCCTGGAGACTCCTATCATCCGCTCCCAGGCTCCTCCCATGTGGGATGCGTGAGGTGGATTGAAGACCCATGAACAACCCTCTCCACTCAGGTACTTCCTCACACTAGGCTCTTGAGGATCATTTACCACAATTTCCAGCTCTTTACAGGCTCCTACAAAATTGGTCCCACAATCAGACCGAATTTGTTTGACAGGACCTCGTAGAGCAAAAAACCTTCTCAAGGCGTTTATAAAGGTGGATGAATCCATACTGTCAATCAGCTCAATATGTATGGCACGAATACTCATACAAGTGAAAAGAACAGCCCATCTTTTGCTGTGAGCTTGTCCTCCTCGCGTGCGCCTTGCAACAACTGTCCAAGGTCCAAAAACATCAAGACCGACGTTCGTGAAGGGAGGTTCAGTGCTCAGGCGATCGATGGGCAAGTCCGCCATCTTCTGCTCAGTTACCTTCCCACGAAGCTTGTTGCATACGATGCACTTGTGTACAATGCTGTTGATAAGCTTCTTAACACCAACAATCCAATACCCTGCATTGCGGATAGCTGATTCAGTAAACACACGACCCTGATGCTTGACTCGATCATGGTAATACTCCACAAGTAGCTTCGCAGCATGACTGCGTCCTGGAACAATCAAAGGAAACTTCTCTTGGAGATCCAAAGTTGCATTTTTAAGCCGACCTCCTATCCTGAGAAGACCTCTAATATCTACGTAAGGGTTCAGTTTTTTCAGAGCACTGTGCCTCGGGATGTCATCTTTTTTGGCGATGCAGGTGAACTCTTCTTGGTAAGCTTCCCTCTGAATACTCTTGATTACAACTTCCTCTGCTTGTAACAACTCTTTCACTGTACGCGGCTTAGCACAGTAGTGCCATGAGCTGCAGGCTCTTTCTCTATCATCAGACGAACTGTAAGTCTGAGCGACATGTATGAGAAAAGCTATGGCTCTGACTAATGACCTCCAAGAAGAGAATCGCTCGAACCGTTGACATTCAAGATGAAAATCATCGGATACAGTAGTAGCAAGAGGACGAACTTCTGTGTCCAACTCTGGCCCGAGGAGGTCAAATTCCCTCTCCTCCAGGGACAGATTCTGATCCATTTGCGACAGGAAGGCAGGTCCTGTAAACCAGGTGGTGGTGCCCAACAGAGCTGCAGGAACGGAGCGGGTGGCATGATCTGCAGGGTTATGCTTAGTAGACACATAGTGCCATTGCATTGGGTTTGACACTCTATGGATACGCTGCACTCTGTTGGCTACATATACATAGAACCGTCTTGTCTGGTTATAAATGTACCCCAGGACGACTCTACTATCCGTGTAAAACTCCACAGCATCTAAAGTGAAGTCCAGCTCATTTGTGATTATCTCTGCTATCTCTGCAGCTAAAACCGCAGCTCCTAGTTCCAGCCTGGGAATGGTATGAGCAGCTTGTGGAGCTAATTTGGCCTTCCCCAATACGAACCCAGTGTGGCATGCTCCTTCGCCATTGATGACACGAAGATATGCCACTGCTGCAATCGCTTTGACAGAAGCATCCGAGAAAATGTGGAGTTCCTTCCTCAGAGCTGTAGAGAAAGTAGTATAAACATATGTTCTAGGAATCTCCAATTGTTTGAGATCTTGTAGGGATCTCCTCCATGCATTCCATGCTTCTTCCTTGTCTTCAGGGAGAGGAGAATCCCAGTCACAAGTCTCACCTGAGAGTTCTCGTAGCAGGAATTTCCCTTCAATGATGACAGGGGCAACGAACCCAAGTGGGTCGAAGAGACTGTTGACAGTAGCCAGTATCCCTCTCCGAGTAAAGGGCTTCTTAATGTTGGTTACATGAAAGGTGAATGTGTCCTCTTTCACATCCCAGCTAAGTCCGAGACTACGTTGGATGGGGGTAGGGTCAACTTCCAAGTTTAGATCTTTGAGTCCCTTCGCATGATCTGTGGTCGGAAATGCATTCATTACTTCCTTGCTATTAGAAGCAAACTTGTGCAATTTTAAATTTGAAGTTGCCAGCATTTGCTTTGTTCGTGTCAACAGATCGATTGTTCCCGCAGCTGTGGGTGTTGACAAAAGTCCATCATCGACGTAGAATTCTCTCTCTACAAAGTGTCTGGCGTCTGAACCATATTCCTCCTCACCATAAGCTGCTGCTCGTCGAAGATCATAAATGGCTACAGCAGGAGATGGACTATTACCGAACACGTGCACCTTCATGCGGTATTCAATAATGCCTTTGCTGGTGTCATTATCCTTGAACCAGAGAAAACGAAGGAAGTCTCTATCTTCCTCTTTCACAATGAAGCTGTGAAACATCTGTTCGATGTCTGCAGTTACAGCTACCAGCTCCCTTCTAAAACGTAGTAAGACTCCCAAGAGGCTATTATTTAAGTCAGGACCAGAGAGAAGAACATCGTTCAAGGAGATGCCCTGTTTTTGCGCACTGGAGTCGAAGACAACTCTGATCTGACCAGGCTTCTGTGGGTGGTACACCCCAAAGGTAGGTAAATACCAACATTCCTGGCCTTCTCGAAGAGGAGGGGCTACTTCGGCATGGTCACGATCAAAGATGTTCTGCATGAAGGTAACAAAATGAGACTTCATCTCAGGCTTCTTTTCCAGTGTGCGCAAAAGGGAGGTTAGGCGTGTAAATGCCTGTTCTCTATTATTAGGGAGTCGTTGACGAGGTGTTCTGAATGGGAGTGGTGCAACCCAACTATTGCTCTCGTTCATGAACATGTCTTTATCCATGATGTCCAAAAAACGCCTGTCTTCAATAGACAATCCAACTTTATTATCCTCCTTTGTCCTCTCAAAGATGGTATCTCCTATGGCATAGTCATCAAAGATGAAGGTGCCGTGCGCCAGAGATATCTCAGGCGGAGGCTTGATGTCAAACTTCTCCCTAACGCTGAGTTTGTTGGGACATGGAGGAAGTAGAGAAGGACGTCCATTATCAAGTACATGGGTACGGTAAGCACTAAGTGCTGCAGACCTGTGGACAGATCCTAAGCAGACGTCTCCGACTACGACCCATCCTAGGTCTAGTCTTTGTGCGTAGGGTGCGTTATTAGGACCATTATGCTGCTCCCGTACTTTATGAACCTGAAGGATGTCACGACCCAAAAGGAGAAGAATTTGGGCTTCTGGATCCAAAGGAGGAATGCAATGCGCAATGGGCTTTAGGTGAGTGTGCCAACGTGCTGCATCAGGTGTTGGTATCTCGGCCCTGTCGTCTGGCATATTGTTGCATTCGATCAACGTTGGCAATTTCACCTTCATAACTCCATCTAAAGACTCTATAATGAAACCAGTAGCTCTTCTTCCCACAGTCTCTGTCACACCTGCGCAGGTACGTAGAGTATATGTTGAGTTCTCTCCTTTGACATGCAGCAAGTCGAAAAACTTGGTTCTAGCGAGCGATCTATTGCTCTGGTCATCCAGGATCACATAAAGCTTGATTGCTTCTTCTGGGTGGCCTTCTGGGTAAACCTTAGCCAGGCAAATCTTAGAACATGACCGTGAACATTCACCGTAACCACAGACTTCTGTACACTTGGAAGTTATAGCAGGTTGAGGCGTGTCTTTCTCTCCCTCCACGCCATGATCAAATAAGTTTGAAGGCGGTGGTCCTGGATGAAGCGCTGCGATATGAGTATCACTGCCACATTCCTTACATTTAATAGCTGCCTTACAGTCCCTAGCCAGATGAGTGGTTGTTGCACAACACCTGTAGCAAACACCTTTCTCTTTTAGAAAAGTCTTGCGCTCATCCAGAGGTTTGATCCTAAAACCTCTACAACGATTGAGAGGGTGGGGCTTCTTATGAATTGGGCAGACCTTATTCACATCATCCAATTCATAGTTTGAGCTGTGTGTCTGACTCACAGTCGCTGCTGACACTTCCGTCTTGTGAGTATAGACTGAGCTTTTCGTTTGTCTCTTGAATTGCTGCTCTGGTTTCAACACACTATGGATTCCTGAAGACAGAGCAAAACTTGGATCGTTGCGTGTTCGAGCCTCTCTGCAGATGAAATCACAGAAGAATGAGAATGGAGGAAAGGCGACTTGATGTGCTGATTTGTACTGAGAACCTTGAGCCATCCACCTCTCCTGAAGACTGTAAGGTAACTTATCTACGATAGGAGCAACACCACGTGCGGTGTCAAGATAAGTAAGACCGGGTAGGTAGCCTTCATGTTTCGCAGACTCCACTTCCTGTAGAAGATCTCCAAGTTCTCTAAGCTTTTTCGCATCTTTGTTGCTGATATTTGGAAAGCTATCAATCCTGTCAAAGAGGGATTTCTCTATAATCTCTGGAGAGCCATAGCAATCCTCCAAGCGCTCCCATGCTTTTCCCAAGCCTGCGTTTGGATTACCTGTGTGCACAGCTCTGATCCTTCGCACATGTTGTGAAGACTGTTCTCCCAACCATTTAGACAGAAGGTCTAACTGCTCAGCAGCTGACAGGTGCAAACCTTCAATTGCGTTGATGAAAGAGGACTTCCACGCCCAATAATTCTCGGGACGATCGTCAAACTTGAAGAGCCCTGAATTAACAAGCTCTCGGCGTGCTAAGTACCTGGCGACCTCACTCACATTAGTGTCGTTGTTGAACGATGGTTGTGGTGTTGTTTTATATGGAGAAGAAGTGAAGGGTGGAATTTGGTATTTTTGACTAGTTGTTTGCACTGACTTCTGAGGATGCTGCGTTATACTCTCAGTATCAGGTTTATTGTTAGAATCTCTGACATCCCAAGATGCTAAGCGATGATGCCTTGGAGGTGTCTCAGGCCTCAACACATGGACAATGGGCTTTAGAGGTAGTTGACATGGCTCATCTCCAGCTGGAGACAATAACCTCAGTTGAGACTGATTCATGACGTAATCACGAGTGCGATCAGAAACTTCTCTCACATCAGAAATCCTTTCTCCGAGTTCACTATCTGCTGCTGCCTCCAAAACCTTCGTCTCAGCAATGGCTGCTGCCACCTCACTTTCATGCTTTATAGCTGCCAGTGACGCTTCCATGCATGCCTCTGTAACTTTCAGTTGAGCTTTCTCAATCAAGATTTCTGATTCTTTTTTAAGGAATTCAGTCCTGGCCCGTGCAGCTTCCAGTTTAGCGCGAGCCTTGGCAGCAGCTGCGCTAGCCGATGAGCTTCTAGATCTATTAGTTGAAGCAGAAGCTATAGATCTTGTTTCAAATGCTTGACTTCGCTCTGTAGCTTCCCCAGCCTCCATAGCTTTCTCAGCCTCCGTAGATTTCTCCGCCATCATGAATTGCTAATACTGTCTAGGAGTACAGGGCGTGATGATGAACGAGGAATGATGGAGTTGAAGCTTGCTTTCTTTGAACTTCAGTACCTACTGAGCGGTTGCCTTTTTACTATTCTGTCCTAGATGCGTGTTCCATCTACGCAACATTGACAGATAGCTAACAGGAGTCAGAAAAGGGCAGACGCAGTAGTAAAGTTGAAAGTTTTACTGTTTTGTTCTTTCCTCTTCTTTCTCTTTTTTTGTAAAACTGAAATATACAAAGATTACAAATGTCTTGTTACAAAATATTCTCAAAATAAACACAAATGAATTTCTGCTGTTTACAAATATTCTCTGAGCACATATTAAAGGCTATAATCAGTTCTCTTAGTGTAATTATACACAAATTGCCATCACTGTTGAATAGTTCGTTTTTAAACTCAAACTAATGAATTACAAATATTTATATACACATTCATGCAAAAACTGCAAAAAAGATAAACTTACAGGCAAAGCCTTTCTGAGGCACAAAAACGTGAAGAAAACAGACAGATGACTTGTTGGCCCACCACACAGAAAGAAACTGGAACACAGTGGCTATTTCCTGGTTAACCTCTAACCCAAGAGTCACATGACCTAAACCAACCACTAAGAAAATGGTTTACAATAATCAATTTCTTTGTTATAACATCAAACTGCCACAAGATGGTGCTAGTAAATAAAAAACAAATGTATGTCATGACACACTGTAATCTATCAGTCAGAAAAGACTCAACCCATCTAATGAGTCTGCTATTCACACCCAGCCTAAACAGTCTTTCCATTAGAATATGTTGTCTTATAGAATTAAATGCAGATGAGAAATCTATAAACATAACATGGGCATATCGCTTTCAAGATGACAATAGACTCATTATGAGAGAGAGAGAGGTTAAACCCTGTACTCAAATACCATTCATATTGATGTGTAACACTGTGTAGGAATCAGTTTTTTTTTTTTTTTTTTTTCAAAACATAAATGTATAGTACTCTGTGTTCAATAAGAAACCTGACTGTATGGCTGCCATGCATATTTTCAAGGGAGTATGTTCGTCCAGAGTGTTCTTTCTTGTGCGGGTTCATCTTGAGAAGATCATCAATGTTGATTGACCTGTGAGTGCCATCACAGGTGTCACATATGCCAGTTATTTCCTTGATCCCCGAACTTATCAATTAAGCAATCTATTTTTCCAAATTGATGGAAAACTGGGATAGTAACCTCAGTCTTCAAAGCAGGTGATCCACTAAACGTAGCAAATTATAGGCCAATCTCAATTTTGTCAGCTGTATCTAAGATAACAGAAAAAGTAGTAACTGAGGAAATTGTAAATATTTAAGACACACAAAATAATTTATTGTGCCCTATGCAATTTGGGTTTTGTAAACATCACTCTACGGAAACTTCTGTATGTTATTTAACTGAGCAAATAAAAAAATAAAAAAATAACTTTTCTGTGCAAACACTGTAATGAATTTCTTATCTTACAAGGATAAGGAAACAATGGAACCGGATTAAAGCACGTATATCTTCAACAAGACACTGTTCAACAGGGGTACCTCAGGGGTCTATGCTAGGACCACTACTTTTTAGTGTGTACTTGAATGATCTTCCAGATGTTTGTCCTGATGCATTCATTCAAATGTACGCAGACGATACTATGATTTATGTACATGCTAAAACAAATGAACAGGTATCACAAAAATCTGCTGTCATGACCAAAATCTCAGACTGGTTTAATCAGTGTTGTTTATCGTTAATCGTCCAGAAAACTGCTTGTATGTATTTTAAGATTAGAAAGATTTAAGATTAGACATTTCACAACTGTAGTTTAATGTAAAAAATTGTGAATGATCTTGCACCAAAGATATTTGTTTCATTGCGCAATGACAGCGTAAGACAGACAAGAGCCCTGTTAAGAAGTGACTGTGAAGCACATTTTAGAAAAACAGATTTTGGACGATCAGCTTTTTCTGTAAAAGCTATTAATAATTGGAATAGTTTACCAACTGATATTAGACAGTGTACTACCTCTATGCAGTTTAAATTATATTTGAAAAGATTTTTAAAGGCAAGTCAGTTTTGTTGATCATTGATTATACAAGGTAATGATTTTTGAATATGTTTTTATACTTCTTGTATTCTGTTGTATTTCATTTGTATGGAATTTTCATTGATAACTTGGTGTACTCCTGTCCTGGGACAGCAAATGAAATTTAGCTCTGTAGCTAATTCTGGGGTAATACTTTATTGTCCATCATCCATGTCAAATAAAGAATAAATAAATAAGTTCACAAGTGCAACCAAGTTCATTTATAAACCCACATTTATATACATAGGAAGACTTGTTTGCACGTGGTGACAAAATATAGACTGAGTCATGCTAAGACTGGATATGCCTGCATGCTGGTTAATTGTTAATGTGTTAGAGGTCAAACCCAGCTCCAAAAAACAACTCGTAAAAGAACACTCTGTAGATATGATCTTAAGTGTGCTATCAGAAACATTGTTAATACAAAGAGCAATAATGAGAAAAATAACAATATTTTATTATTTATGAATTATTGTATATGTAAAAGCTGATGAATAAAAAGCCATTCCTGCATATTAAAAGCTTGGGTTTGTTTTAAAATCATGGGATAAAATGTAAAGCAGAAAAGAAAGAGTCCTTTAACCATTCTGACTTGGTGTGTGATACATATTTTCTATTTTTTGAGTATAACATATGATCAAACCCATAAAATCACCCTATGTTTAAAATTAAAGGGGGGGGGGGGGGTGAAATGCTATTTCATGCATACTGAGTTTTTTACACTGTTAAAGAGTTGGATTCCCATGCTAAACATGGACACAGTTTCAAAAATTAAGTTGTACGTTTGAAGGAGTATTTCTGTTCCAAAAATACCGGTTTGTCACAAGTTTCAAAAAGTTTTTTTCGAGTATGGCTCTGTGTGACGTTAGATGGAGCGGAATTTCCTTATATGGGTCCTAAGGGCACTTCTGCCGGAAGAGCGCGCGCTCCCGTATAGCAGAGCACTGAGAGCACAACAGACATTCACTGATCAGAGCGAGAGCGTCGCGAAATGTCACAAAAGGAGTGTGTTTTTGGTTGCCAGGGCAAGACAACCCTGCACAGATTACCAAAAGAGAAACAGCATTAAGGGACCAGTGGATGGAGTTTATTTTTACAGAGCATCAACGGAGTTGTGCAAGTGTTTGTGTTTGTTCCCCTGCATTTCGAAGATGCTTGTTTTACAAACAAGGCCCAGTTTGACGCCGGATTTGCACATCGTTTATTTCTTAAGGATAATGCAGTCCCAATGAAAAAGGGTCACGATCGTGTGTTGGAACCGCAGGTGGTGAGTAAAACTGAGTAAAATATCTCTTTGTTGTTAACTTAGCTATCGGTGCGTAAGCACATCAAGTAAAAAACATGCGATGTTGTCATCAAACTGCACTTTCCACATGTACAGCTTAAAAAAAAATTTAAAAAAAAGACGGCAAAGTGGAACTTAGTCATTTTCCAAAACCGCTAAGCAAATATATACAGTTTCAGTACATACCACATAGAGACGTCGTTGCTGCTGCTGCTTTCGTTCAGTTTCAGCCTCGGGATCTGATTCTGGATCATAAATAAATGGCTGAATCTGACTGTTAGCCATGGTTTGTTTTGGATGATGGGTTTTCCCTCACGGTAATGTCACAGCTTCCACATGCTCTCAACGCAAAAGCCTACTGGCGCTCGTGATTCTTTAGCTCCGCCCACACGTCACGCCTCCAGCCGGTCGTGTTTTCCCGGGAAAAATCGGTACAGACTATCTTTCTCTTATGAATATAATAAAACTAAAGACTTTTTGGAGTTATGAAGGATGCAGTACTACTCTATAGGTACTCAAGATTAACAGGATATTGAGTGAAAACGAGCATGTCACCCCCCCCCCTCCTTTAATTAATAAATACAAATATTACCTTGGTTGTAAATACTCTGTGCTATAAATCAATTGATTATTGATGATGATTATTACTTAAGTAAAAGTTTAAAAGTTTTGTGATATTTATTGTACGTATGAAAAGTATGTATATAAATATATATATATATATATATATATATATATATATATATACATTTTATACACAGTTTGATCAGCAAAATAACTTTTTATATCTTTGGGTTAGCATAAGAGTCACTTCATCTGGTAGAAAGACTCTTTCATTCCAACATAAGAAACAGTTTTGGCAAATATGGAATCTGCATCTGAAGAGCCAATTAAGTTAATTTACACAATATTTTTTTATTATTTGTGTCCTGTCTTGTTACTGTCATTCTGTGTCACTAAAACATTCTTAAGTGTAAACATACCTGGCAATAAAGCTCATTCTGATTCTGACTGCTTACTGCAGCTCAGAGGGGACATGAATGCATTTAACTTGCAGTTACAAATGCACTGTTTTGTATTAAACTTAAAACAAAAATAGGGAAACTACTGGGAAACCAATTCACCTGTTAGAAAAATAAATAAATAATTATTAATCTGTGGCGACAGTTTTGCAACTTGTCCCCTCAGTTTATAAACTACTCCCTCTGTTTAATAAATCGTTCCCACTGATTAATAAACCATGAATTTAGAATCCTTGCGCTCAGATTTTGTTAACCTTATACCCTTTTTTTTTTTCAATTCGTACCCACAAATTTATAATCTGTGCACACGCTTTTTCACTCCATTTCCAACAGGTTTGTAAACTGTACTCATTAATTTTAGAAGAATGATTGTGTATTATTACATTGGATACATCAATCTGTCTTAACTGCATGCTTACAGTGATTCTCCGTAGGCTGTACAATGTGGAACACAATGATTTAATGAATGATGTGCCTCAAAAATCTTGTGTTTATTTGTGATAATTATTATTGTCTAATTAACCTGGCATTGTGTATTACGACAGATTTTTACTGCTTTGTTCCTTTTTTAAAAAATGTTTTGATTAAAAACTTTTTCTAAATGCACATGTAAATGCAATAATAACAATGGTAGCATAATAATAATAATAATAATAATAATAATAATAATAATAATAATAATAGAAGTAGTAGTAGCAACAACAACAACAACAACAACAACAATAATAATAATAATAATAATAATAATTATTATTATTATTATTATTATTATTATTGTTATTATTATTATTATTATTAATTTATAACTATAAACGAGGGGTGTATGGGTTTGTTCCCCCTCGGGAAGGCGATGTACAGTAGCAAAAATGTCACTTTTTTTATATATTTATATATATATATATATATATCATGATTTTATCACAATTCTTTGTCATTTAGATTTTTCTATTTCGCAAGCTGTTTGAGCATTACAACCAAACTAATGTCCCTATTATAGGTAACACAATATGAAAAAGTATGACGGATATTTAGGCCAAAGTGGATGAAGATAAAAATCTTTGTCATTATTTTATTTTTGTTATTAAAAAATACAAATACATATACAAATAAAATGATCAGTTTATTATTTTCAGGTACAAAGGAGCATTCAAAAAATGTAATGAACAAATATAAAAAATAAAACACTACACATTGATTCCTATTAAAGCATCTGCTGTTTTATTAACATTAAAGGAATATTTCACCCAAAAATTTGAATAAAATTTATTTATTTATATATTTTTTACCTTCATGTACTCACTCAAAAGTAGTTTTAAACTTAAATGAGTTTCGTTTTTCTGCTGAACATAAACACTATTTTGAAGAAGATGAAAAACCAAATTTTGCCAAGTCCGATGTGTTCCTAGGTCAACATATTTTGTTGACCCTGGAACAACATTTTACTCCAAAAATATATTCTTAACCATATCCCTACACCTAAACCTAACCTTAACCATGAGTAATCCCTAAAATCAGAGGAAATGATAGATGAATGACACTGATGTACAAGCACCAAACACTGATTTTAAGCATAAACTTCACAAAATCTATAAACTGGTTCTTCAAATCTGATTGGTTAATCACAATGTTGTTCCAGGGTCAACAACGATGTTGTCCCAGGAACATGTCTCACTTGGTAAAATCAGGTTAGGCCAGGTTTGGGACAACATGTGAGTGTATAAACAATGACAAATACAATTTTAGGGTGATTATCCCTTTAATTACAGTCGGCAGCATGTAGCCTACTGTCCCTTTAAGACCTGCACTCATCTAATATACAGACATGCATCAGTTTCTTTCAGTTGTTTACTTTCATTTTAGACGTAACCAACTAAGTCTATAAATAAACACTGTGTGTTTTGACAGTATTACTGTATCACTCTCTCTCTCTCTCTTTCTCCTACAGCCATGTGCCGCAACTGATGGAAAAGGGAGTCTTTTTGGTGCACAAATTATATATATATATAAAAGTGTATATTTGTATATATATAACTGCGGTCCTGAAACTGCAACCGTTGCTATATCATCCAGTTCGGTAGGTTGCGCTATCACAAAAAACTAGGGTCCTATAACCGGGGTCCTATAGCCGGGGTCCTAAAACTGCAGCGCTGTTTCATCATACCAGTCTATTAAAACGCACAACATATTAAAGCAGCTTTGGTATTGAAGTTGTGTGACCTCATTGACAGGCGACCCAGTGACACTATGGACATGGTCTGTTTCACTAGTTAAAATTGCTTATTTCTTTGGATTTAAACATTCTTTAAAACATTTGGTATAATGTAAGTACACAAGTCAGCAAAATATATAACACTTTTCTAGTGTTTTTTTTTTTTTTTTTGGATATAATTTATTTATTATTATTATTTTTACAAATTGTGCCTTTATGGCTTAGAAATAACTGTGAAGAAAAAAAAAATCTATTTCCACAGACTCAACTATATAATGTGTATTTTTCTAGTGTTATATAATGATTGTATAACATAATATAACACAACTGTTTAATAAACAAATTGGCTTGAGATGAATGGGGCTATCAAATGTGTGTAAATCAATTCTATGCTCATAATGGCAAAGGTGCAATATTATTTGCCTAAAACTGGAAAGTGGATGGGTTTAACAGGGAGGACTGTGAATTTACAAGTTTCGAACCGTTTCCTGAACCAGTCAGGCCAAACAAGGCTTCGGACGTCATCAATTACGTCATTGCTGTAAAGCGCTTCAAGCCTCGACACGCGCTTCATTGAAACCTGATGGGATTTCTCGACACACACTCTGAAGCCTAGGCACAGAACGTAACATCACTACTAATCAAACATTCCATGCTAATGATGGAGACAACGTGTTCTCGTAGTCAGTGAACACGGTGTAATGTACTTGAGCGAAATACAAATAAAACATTTCTGTGAGAAATGTGACAAAACCAGTCTATCAGTTACAAAAGTGAGGTCTAAAAGTTGATCAAATGGATTTCATCCACTTTCAATGCACAACAAATGCAGATGGCATCCCGAAGAGCTAATAAGTTCAAATGTGTACATAAAATCGATTGTAACAAAATCAAAAAATTGAAAGAGTGTTCTGCAATGCTTTTAATGTTTATCAGAAAATACAGAGACTCTGATGGTGAATCGGCAGCTCTGTGTCCTGTGTTTTACTAACAATTGACACCTATCCTCATCAGGTGGTGAGGGCTCTACATTTTGGAGGCACCACTGCGATGAAATGCAGTGAAGGTCGGCATCCACAGATGATGGTCTACCTCCAGTGATATTCATCTTAACTTGTGGCTCACGGGAACAGCAAAATGGGAACATTCAGAATTCACATTGAGTCTGGAGGAAAAGCACGCGCTATCTGAGGCCATGTCCACACATACACAAGTATTTTTAAAAATTGAGTTTCTCCCTGGTAGGAGTTTTCAAAAATGTTCGGTTTCAGTGACCTGGTGCTCTGTTTAGATGTGGACAAAAAGCCAAACCATGGAGAAAATTCATTCATGTGGACAGGACCTGAGGTTGATCGTTGATAACTGAAGCATTGTCATCTTTCAGATCAGCTAAAACTGCTCTTCTATATTACAATGCACACACCCAAAGCCCAAGTGAACCATGACTTAAAGAAGACTTAAAACTGGAAGTGATAGGAGCATTGTATTCATTGTCAAGAGAAACTCTTGTGAAACTGTGTGACTTTTTGGATATTGAAAAGAGCGAACATGTCATCAACAAAAGTCGCTCATTTGTTATTTCTGCTCTGGTGAGACATCTTGAGAGGGAGGGGTTAAAAGAACTGGAAGATGAGGGCCTGTCAGAACTTATGTGTGTAAGAGATAAAACTTGTGTTTTTCAGCAGGGTAGTGAACATAGCAGACAGCACAGGTGGTCCAGCAGGGACTGTAGACTCAATAGTACAGGCCACAGAACAGGAAAAGCTTCAAAAAGAAAATTTACATGGTGCAATTAGCCTTGCCTTAAACAAAAACTGAATATTGTTATAAGCACACAACAGTGTTAGTTCCACACCCCACACAAACACATAGATAGGTGAACCTGGGAAAAAGGATAAACTCACCTTCTTAAGTCTAGCTCACTAAATTGAACATGGACTAAGCAGAGGTTTTTCTGAACTTGAGATTGTTGATGCCGTAATAGGAGCAATTGCATCAGGCATGCAGCTTTGTAGTTACTTGGAGGGAAAACAAACCTTAGCCTACCAACATTAATATGGATACCCCAAGCTCATTTTCAAGAAAGAGGGGCATCTGAGCTGTATAAACGAATTACTTCAGAGGTACAAAGCAGCAAGGAGACCCCACAAAGCTTTCTTGTTCGATGTCTATATTTAAGACAAAATAATTTGTTTGCATATCAGGAAGCTGTATCCAGCTTGAAGTATGACCCAAAGTTAGTCCAGAGTATGTTCTTCACACTGTCCTGACAGGTCTGCAGAACGATTAGCATCAGAGGTGACCTGCGACCCTATTTGGCATAAGCTGATATGAGTGATGAACTTCCTCTTTGATCAAGCCAATCAGGCATGTGCCCATGAAACCTAACGACAAAACAAAAAGAAACTTGTTCAGCCATGTACACTTAAAGAGTACACAGTTCTAAGTGCACACTGTTCGATTACACTGCTATCGAGAAAAAAGGGAAACCACCATGTCAGAAAAGTTTTGGAAGGGCTGAATTAGACATTCTAACTCAACTGAGAGAAATGCGCTCAGACATGGTCCTGTTGAAAGAACTCGGTACAGAAATTTCTCAAATTTGAGAGTCAGTAAAACAGCCTCAGGTCATTCCTACTCTGTGTCCTCCTCTAGTAATAGATGTCACTAATGTGTCTTCACCACAGGTTCAGTATCCACATCCAGGTTACTGGCAGCCATATGACCAGCGGAGAGTGACAGTTCAGCGACCACAGTGGTTCCCAGTGCAACGTTATCAGCTTCTTCCAAGGTGAGTAAGGAAATGCTTTGGATGTAAACAAAGTGGATCAGATGTCTACTGTACTCACTGCTACAAGTGCGGTGGAAGTGACCATTTCTCAGCTGAATGTCAAGCATGGATGCCTATGACTCATCGGGAAGACCTTTTAAATGAGGCTGGGTCGTGACCGTGGAACAGGCAGTGACTGGTGCTGAAGAAGAGTCCCCTTGAAGCTGTACATATTGTGGCACTATTGATTCTGACCTAACGCTGAGAAACTGTGCAAATTGTAAGCAGACATTATACTGCTCAAAAGCATCTCAAGCAGATCACTGGGAAGATCATGGGAAACAGTGCAGACTGTACTCAAAAATAAATGTGAATCCCGACTTGGCTACAACATCACGGAGGTCTTGCAAACCCTCTTGTGCTACACTTGTTGGAAAACAGTGCCTTGTGCGATGCTACCTTTAAGGTTTGCTTGTAGAAGCATTATGGGACACAGACTCTCAAGTGTGTATTGTTAGTGAGATGTGGAAGCACATGAGCACTTGCCGAATGTACAATTGAGAAATGTTTCATTAGCAATCAACGCACCCGAAGAACTCGGCCTTGTAATTGCAAATATCAGGATATATCATTCATTGGATGGAAGTCATTTTTGGATTGATGCCTGATTAAAGATAGAATATGGAGCTCATCAAGCCTGTGTTAGTGATGAGAGGCAGACATTGTAAATGTATCATCCCATCATTGTAGACATGTATCATCCCATCATCGGGTACAAAGTGATTGAGTAGGTAGTCAACGGTAACGGATTAACACAGCTGCACAGCAGTGAGATGTTGGTGACAGCCATCCCCCAAATTGGAAGAAAATAAGTTAAGAGAATTCATTGAAAGAGTCCAGGAAGAAATGCATGTGATTCATCCTCAAGAACCACAAAGGAAAGAGTTTATCTGCCTAAACACAACTCTGTTCAAGTTGAATGTAGAGTACAGACATCGACACCAAAGGAAGAAAGGGTGCTACTCCATGAGTCTGATGTTTATCCTACTTGACCTGCGGGATTGGAGTTCTGTGAAACCCTTACAACAGACGTAACCACATGTCATTGTCACTGATCAAAACCCTGCCAACCATGGCACAATGTTGAATGGCATGACAGTTTTTGGTAAAGTTCAATTACCTGGAATCCTGATTCAACATGTCACCCACCATTAGGCTTAAGCATTCTCAGTAAGACGATAAGACAAATTGTACAGCAGATGTTGAGAAAGGAAGCAGCTTTTTCTCAAGATCTGATGACGACATTGGCTGTATAGAAGGATGGCAGTTGACCATCTCTCTGAAAGACACTTACCCCGTCACCCGTACTAATCAGTCAGTACCTCACCCCCGGTACAAAGAGATGAAAAATTACCCACACAATCTCATTGCCCAGGAATTGGTTCAGAAGTCAAACTCACAGTATTCCTGATCTGTAGTTTGTGGCAGATGGTAGTTTATGGTTGTGTATCGACTATCACAAATCGAATCAGAAGATAAATTCTGACTGAAAGCCCATTCCACGTGTTCAAGAAATCATGGACAGTCTTGGAGGAAACACCTGATTTTCATTACTTGACCAAGGGAAAGCATATCACCAGGGTTTCATGGCCAAAGAGAGTAGACCCATGACAGCCTTCATGTTGCCATGGGGGCTCTATGAGTGGATCCGTATCCCTTTTGGTCTAATGAATGCTTCTGCAGCTTTCCAACGCTGCATAGAAGAGTGCTTGGAAGATCTCAGAGACAACTGCTGTGTCCCCTACATTGACGAAACACAAGTATTCAGTAAATCCTTGGAAGAACATGTCAATGATGTGCGAAAGGTCCTAAAGCATTTGAGGCGATATGGAATTAAACTAGCAAAGTGAGGTGTTAAAACAGAAAGTACGTTACTTGGGAAGGATTGTGTCCATGGATGACAGTAAAATGGATCATGCAGACATGGCAGCCATAAGAGCCCTGAAAGAGAAAAAAACCAGCACTGAGGGACAGTGGGAATTGTACTTGGCCTGTTAAGTTATTATAGGCAGTATATCCAAGACTTCTCCAAAATTGCTGGGCCTCTCTATGACTTGCTGAAAGGAAGAAACTTTAAGTTATTGCATATGGATCAATAACAACTGACAGCTGATGAAAAAAAAAAAAATAAATAAATTGGAGTTTCTAGCTTTGAAGTGGTCAGTCACAGAGAAGTTTCATGATTACTTGTATTACGCACCCACCTGCACCGTGTATAGTGACAATAATCCGCTAACCTACAGTATGTACTGAGCAGTGCCAAACTCAACGTGACAGGGTCCAGATGGTTTGCAAGACCTCATGGAATTCTACTTTACAATTAAATACCACCCTGGAAAAGACAACATTGATATGGACAGTGCATTGAAATTATGATTTCCCAAAAGTATTCATCATGACCAGGGAGCCAAAAATCAGTTGCTTTATCAGTTAAAGAAGAATTATGGAATTGCAGGATTTTGAACAACACCATTTCACCCACAAGGAAATGGGCAGGTGGAACATTTCAATTGGATGTTGCTCCAGAATATAAAGACCTTGACAGAAACACAGAAGTCCAACTGGAAGGAATTGTTTAACAAACTTACCTCACCCTACACCAGTACACATCTTGAGGTAACTGTATTTTCACCATTCTATCTTTTGTTTGGGCGTACGCCAAGACTACCGGAAGCTTTGCTTTTTGGTTTGACACCAGAGGGAGGGGCTGATGACCACAAGGAATATGTAAAGAGATGGAGTCAAGTAATGTGGGAACCATATGAGATTGCCAAAGAAAACATAAAAAATGTGGCAGTGAGAAACAAAAGGAACTATGAAGGAAAAGTAAGGAGCCCAGTGTTGCACCCAGGAGATCATGTTCTGGTTAGATACCTCACAACTAGAGGAGTCACAGGGAAGCTGTGGGATCATTGGGAGGATGCGATACACACTGTTGTTTGCCAAGTGGGAGAAGCAGGCCCTGTCTATGAATTGAAACCGGAATGAGGAAAAGGAAGATCAAAGGTTCTACACTGGAACCTCTTGTTACCATGCGATTACCTTCCACTGGAATTGGAACTCCAACCACAGCCAAGAACAAATATGGGGACCCACCTCTTCGCTTTACTGAAAGCTGCCGGGATTTCTAGACACATGCTCCGAAGCCTAGGCACAGAATGTAACATCACTAATAATCACACATTCCATGCTAATGATGGAGACAACATGTTCTTGTAGTCAAATGTGACAAAACCGGTCTGAAAAAGTTGATTAAATTGGTTTTATATACTTTCCTGTAAAAAAAAAAAAGTGTATATATATATATATATATATATATATATATATATATATATATATATATATATATATATATATATATATAATATTTTTTTTATTATATATTAATAACTTGTGTACTGTGTACAAAATGTGTACATCAAATCGATTGTAACAGTATATTAAGTCATGTTCACATTATGTGTGTATATAAAATATATATAAGATGAATATTGTTCTTACTGTTATGAGTTCTCTGAAATCTTAAAGAAACACTGAAAATATATTAAATGGGTAAAAATGGTGTATTAAGTGTTAGAATACCTGTACACATAGGTAGTAATATGTAGTGCTATTTCATTCACTTAAACTTCGGAGGAAGTGATTACTTTAATACAGATGATGCCAATGTATTTCTCTATGAGTCCACTATGTTGGCAATAATAATGTTTGACGGAAAGGGTTGCCAGGTTTTACACATCAAAACCCACTCAATTGATACTTAAAAAACTAGCCCAAAATAACTGCGTTTCGATTGGGTCCCCAGGTAAAAATTGGTTCCGTGGTCTAAAATACATGTTATTGGGGTCACTTCAACCCATGGACATGAAAAACAGTGATAAAGAAGCTAAATTCTATAGGAAAACTGTGGACTTGGCAACACTGTGATGGACAGTAATGTCTACAATGGACATGAGCACTGTCACGGCGCAACTACAACCTAATTTGGCACGGTCTCCCTGCTGCATTAATAGGAAGGCTTTCCTCTGTGTATACATATCCTTACAAGTTAAAATGTAGATGTATTATTTGTGCCCCCTTCAAAAATTGCTCTTGAGAAATTTTCTCTTTATTGTCTATTGTCCCCCTCAACTGTTAGATTACATTTACACTCCTGCCTGTCCAGTTCATATGTTTGATAGAACATTGTACAGGAAAGTACCATGTACATTGCCTGTTAAAAATGGATTTCATGTAGGTGCAATGCTCTCATGTCACTCATGTTTCAGCTATGTTAACTTGAAAAAATAATAATAATAATTTGATAAAGTGTTGCAGTGCTTTTAATGTTTATCAGAAAATAAAGTTACTCTGATGGTGAAGCAACAGCTCCGTGTCCTGTATTTTATTAACAATTCACATCTCCCCTCATCAGGTGGTGAGGGTGCTACAATTCCATCCAATACTCAATACACTCTTAAAAAAAAGTTCTTAAATGGTTCTTTGGCAGGGTGTATGGTTCCATGAAGAATCTTTATCCAAAGAAATCTTTCCATTTCAAGAAAAGTTCTTTATAGCACAGAAAGTTTCTTTATAACACAGAGTCTGCTGTCTGTCAGGGTTTGGCAAGGGAGGAACTCAAGCGCAGACAGGAATCACAACACTACCGGGTTTATTCCAGACAAAAACGAGAAAAAAAAACCCACAAGGGGGAAAAAACAACAACTAGGGCTGAGACTAAATAACTTAACAGGACTAGGTTGACACGATAAACAAAGACTCTTAACACAAGAACACTAACTCTACAGATAAACAATCACAAGCTAGACAACGTATCTTCAATGGGTAACAATATAATATTCTAACATATAGAAACACAATGAACCGCACAAGACAGAGCACACTAGGGGATATAAATAAGAAGACTAATCAAGACACAACAGGTGGCACATGTAAGGCAATCACGACAAAACTAGGATAACAAGGGGGGCGGGGCAAGGGAACGAGACAACACAAGCACATGGCCCAAAGAAAAGGCCATGAGCTTGTACACAAAACACGGGTCTGTCATGATCCTGCTTCAAGACTAGGGAAAAATCAAGGACACGAGGGCAGAATCATGACAGAACCCCTCCCTTAAGGAGCGTCTTCCAGGAGTCTTAGGAGGACGAGACGAAGGCTGACGACGAGGGATCCGGGCAGGTCTGGGTGGTGTAGGGTGGAGAGTGGTTTCTGGACAACATCTATTGGACACTTGACAACATCCACTGGACAACATCTACTGGACACTAGACAACATCTACTGGACACCGGACAACATCTACTGGACACCGGACAACATCTGTGGAGACAGAAACTGTCTCTGGAACCGCGCTAACTGCGGCTGGCTCGGGATCTCTAGGTTCAGGGTCTGGGGACAAGACAGGACTGGCAGGGACTTCAAGGATCTGAACAAGGCGTGACAAATAATCAGACAGAGTCCTGGCAGCAATAACAACAGGCATCTCCATACGAGCCGAGACAGACTGCAACACCGCTTCTGCAGCAGAGTCGGCCGTGGCTCTCTCCTCAGCACTCACGCCTGCCGATTTAGACACAGTTCTCTCAGTACAGGACGAGGATGGTACAGGATCAACGTTCACTGCTGCTGGCTCGGGGACAGGATCAACGTTCACTGCTGCTGGCTCGGGGACGCCGGCGCTCACTGCTGCTGGCTCGGGGACACCAGCGCTCACTGCTGCTGCGGGTTGGAGGGGCATCGCGGACTCAGGAGGAGACAGAGACGAAGAACCCCTCTTCCTCCTCTTTCTCCTCGTTCACGGTGCAGTGGCCACAGCTGGGTCTGTGACTGGTTGGGGAAGTTCAGCCTCAAGCAGGGTTGACTCCGTCGCTGAGGATTTCGAGGCATATTCCCATGAAAACCGTCTCCCTCGCTTCATGCTAGGTGTGGGAAGTGCCTCAGGATTCGGGGAGGGGCTTGCCTGATCCCCCAGTGTTGCAACGGCCAGGACACAACCCTCTGGGATCACTGGCAGCTGGGCAGACGGTGGGGACCTCAAGGGGGAAACCTGCGGCTCTCCCTGGGAGATACTCTCCCATAGCCGGGCATAGTTCCGAAGGACCCACTCACCCTCGGTTCCAAAACTTCCAAATTCCTTTGATTTGCTTTGATTTTGTTCCTATTCTTACTGCTGGTCAGCTTAAAAGTACATTTCCATTATCTTTATTTGTAATTTTACATCATTATACATGTGCCAAACCTATGAAAAATAAGAAACTAATGGAAGGTTTTTTTTTTTTTTTTTTTTTTTTACAGATACCCACCCTCAACCATTCATCAAAAGCACTGTGGAAGTGGGAATTCTCTGAACCACTAGTGGCAGTTTACACGGGCAGAAAAAGGGCATACTAGTGCATGATGGGGGTACTGACATTAACCTGCTTTATTCACCGTATTTGTCACAGCCACACCTTCTACACTCCCGGAATCGGACACTTACGCCACACCCACTCGTCCCCAATCACCCGAATTCTGAACTCCTGTGCATCATCACCAGAACCACATATAAAGCCATCAGTCACCATCACTCATCGTCTGGTCTTGCACCGATCTCCTCACTTGCCTGAACGCCATTATTAAACCTACCTGAACTCTTGAACCCTCTTCATCCTCGTCAGTCTTCCTGTCCCCATCGTCTTCATCTGAGCACCATCTGGATCACCGTTCACCATAAGGGAAGTTGTGTTGTCACCGTTCTATCCACGTGTCAAGATTCACCTGTGTCTGAAACCTCTGATTCACATTAAACTACCTTGTCACTGAATCCTCTGTGTCCTCGTCTGTGTCTGACAGTATTACACATTTTTGTCCTTTTTTAATTTCAAGTACTGGTGGTTTTGATTTTGTCTGGATAGCATGCTGTCCTAACACTAACCAGTTAGAGTTCAGGTACCAGCCAAAATGCTGCCATAACCAAACAGAAAAAGAGAAATATATAAAGTCAGGATATCATCAAGTACTCAGACTTGACAGCGATGATTGATCATGAAATTAATGATTGCAGTGACTTTAATTATTAATAACTGCTGTCAAGTCTGAGTACTCTGCCATGTCAGTAGTTGTTAATCCGACATACTATTGATTGCATCATGACTACATCCAACTATCTATCCTTTTTTAGAAAATTCAAGAAATTCTCCATTTTTAAAAATTAAGTTTAAACACAATGCAATGCATTCTGCACCTAAACAGGAGGCCTGGTTGAATCTGCCAGCACAGACTGGGGGCGGAGCCACAAATCCGTGAGTACAGTTTGCAAACCCGTGGGAACAGATTGCGAAAGCATGTGCAAAGATTATGAATTTGTGGGTACAGATTTAAAAACCAAAGGTACGGTTTACAAAAGTGCACAGACTGGAAATTTATGGGAAAGGTGTATTAATCAGTGGGCACAACATTTTTTTAATCAAGGGGACAGTTTAAGAATTCGTAAATATGTTTTTTAAACTGAGGGGACAAATTGAAAAATCGTGGCCATGGCTTGTTATTTTTTTTTTTTATTTTTTTTTTTTTTCCTGCAGGTGATTTCCCGGGCTCTATAGGACACACCAGTGTGTCCGTTAAGCAGAGCAAAATGGGAATTTCGGATCATTTTACTGACTTTTTACTCAGCAAATGAAGGATTCCTTTTTCAAGTCATTTTGATCATTTCGTTAATTTCATCAGAATATAATCTAAATGTTACATGTTAATTTCCAGATTTCAATATATGCAAACATTGATCACATTTAAAATAAGTAAAAACTATAATGCAACCAAGACCAAATTAGAAACAAAAATTAGTAATTAATTACTCAGCAGTCTGTTAGTTCACCTCACTTCCCTTTGGGTCTTTGAGTCGTTCATTGTTTTGTCGCATCACATCCTCATAGGTTAACTTAAAGCAATGCAGTGTACAGGAAACATTAGTTCACTTCCTGAGTCTTCAGGTTCTAGTTATTCGTTCTTTTGTCACGTGACAGCAGCAGTGTATACAGAAATTAATAATTCCCAACCTTCCTTTTTCAATAGGCTATTACATTTGTTATGATGCTAATATCTGGAGAAAAAATGGAACTCTTAGTGTGTTATATATTAACTATTAAATTATATAAATCTAAAATACATACAGAGGCATTTTTCCTATTATCTTTTAATTGCACAGTGTATGTGCACTCCCTGGGTGTGTTTGTGTGATAAACTCTATAATGTCAGATCCAACATCATTAAAACAACACTTACAATATTAGTGCAGACGATATACAGTATATCACATGCACACCCCAGCCTTGACTTGAGTGGAAAATGAAATCAACCACATTGATTTTCTTAGGAAGCTTTCCTGCAGTTTGTTCTTCCAATTTCATTTTGTAATAGCCTAAGATAGGAAGTATTTGTACATTGAAAAAAACTTTAATCAGTGTATGAAGATTGATGACGGTACACTATAACAGCTTTGATAGTAGCACTTGATCACCCTATAAAATCAAATGCACCTCTATTGAACTCTTAAAAGGAACAAAGATTGTATTGTTAATCTTTCATTTTTCGTATATCTTCATTTAACTTTTTTTTTTCTATAAGGCAAAAGTCACAGTTTTTTTTCTCCTTTCCACGCCTACACGTTTTTTTTTTTCATTTTTTGTTGTTGTTAGTTTTTTTTTATGTGGACTCAGGAGGAGGTGTGTCCAGGTATCACAGTGTGCTATAAAACAATGTAACAGAAGGAGAGTCCCAGCCTGCTGTATCTACATATTGTCTGTCCGATTTGAGCTTTTGTGATCACCACATGGGGTAAGCAAGACAAATGTGCACATTAAATGCATTTTGTTTTTGCGTACTGCATCCTTTAGTGTGTACTTTTTGGTAAATATTAAAAACAATATGATATAAAATATATTTTCTAAATAGAAATGTGAATATGGATGGCAATTAGAGTTTTTAAATTAAAATGAAGTTTTTTATATTAAAATTATTTTATTATGCGTTACAGATCATATTATATTTCACGTGTAGACTGTAAAAAATGATTGTGATTTTAACACTAAAATACTGTATACATGCTACAGTGAAAACCTGTTAACTGGTTAACAGTAAGTTTCCATATGGTGAATAAATGTAATTACATTTAATGTAATTTTACAGTAAAATACTGCTATAAATACTATTTTTGGAAGTGAAAAAAGAAATGGCCATTGTGTAATTTACAATTAAGAACTGCAAAATGACACCAGCAGAGTTTTTTGTTTGTTTGTTGAAATAACTTTTCTTCTTAGTTTTTTTTTTCTTATCAGTTTTGTAATTTTTTTACTTTTAATGTTTATTCTTACATCTAATGTTGTTAAATGAATGTTTACTGCATTATTTCAGTACCATGTGTGTCACCATAATGGAGTTTAGTGTTTGTGTGAATGACACTGTGAGCACCTTCTCTATTTCCCTCCTCAGCTCATTGAAAAGCTGTTTGTGATGAGCTTTGGTTCATCAAGTGACTTTCTCGTCACCACCAGTTTTGGTGGTAATCTAGTGCATTACAACGTTTGAAAACAAATATTACAACTTCAATATGTTAGTTTACTAACATTATTTCAGTTAATGAAATACAATATTCTATTGTGAATTTAAGTCTGTAAAACCTAAAACGTTACTAGCATTTTTTTAATTGATTTTTTATGGTGAAGTTCTGGCAACCACAGCGGCCAGTTATTACCATAAATGTCACAGATTTTCTTTTTTTACAGTCTAGGCTAATGGACTTACGTTTGTTGTAACTGGTTAGGTAAAATTCATGCAGGTTGGATGAATGAAATTAAAGTCAGAGATAAGCTCATGTAACAATAACTAACATGCTAAATAATGACAGAGAAAGCTTATAGGCTACATCAAACATCTCTTTATGAGTATTTAAATCGCCCTTATTTATAAGAAAATATAAATTGAGTAATATTTTTTCCTCTTATAAATCTGTTAATGCAGAAATAACTTCTTTTATTTCCGTTTCCTCTGAGCATTTAAATAAATAATTTATTTGAAGATATAATTTACTTTTATATAATTAATAAGAAAAAATAAATCGACATCTTAATAGTACATAAATAGCAAGAGAGAGATATACAGTGGGGATCGAAAGTTTGGGCACCCCTTGCAGAATCTGTGAAAATATGAGTAATTTGAAGAATCTGCAGGACCTTAAAGATTTTTCTGTAGAACGCTGTTCAGTTTAACTGTTCAGAACAAACAAGGGACTCATGCACAACCATCACAAAACAGAAAGACAGTCGAGGATCATCAGGTAACAGAACACAGTACTAAGAACCAATGGTTCCCAAACTTTTGAGTGGGGTTATTTTAATAATTTCAGCATTTATTTTGTCTTGTGGACTAAATGTTAATATCTTTTATGTACAATATCTTACTCAGGACAGTACTAAATAAAATATAACATGCATTTAGTATGATCTCTCTTATTTTCACAGAACCTGCAAAGGGTGCCCAAACTTTCGATCCCCACTGTATCTTCATTGGTAGACCCTTATTTTCACATAGTGCTATTTATTTAATATGAAACTTTAATTAACATATTTTTTCCCCATGACTTGTTGGACAATTTCAAGACAAACTTTTGCTGTCATTCATTCAAAACTGATGAACATTATACAATTTTAAGCAGAGTGATATTTGTATCTGTATTTGTATTTCTTTTTTCTTTTTTCTTTTTTTTTTAGATATTCTGAGCTAAAATCAAATCTATGGTTCTTTTGTGCATCACACCATAGGACATTACTTCACACCTTAGAACATTGTGTCACACTAAAGGACAGAAATGGTAGTTATTAAATTAAATCTATTTAATTTTGAACATGTCAAAGGAGAAAGAAAGTTTAATTTTGATACAAACATTATCAAAATTTATTTTAAACAAAACAAAACATAACATTCATCAACAAAATCCAGTTTCTTAGTTAATCAGTATGTTACTAAAACTTTTTTATCCCCTTGCTTCATGTGTGGCAGACCTAAATATGAGTGATATTCAAACTATATCCATTAAGATGTGAATGGATCTTTTTTAATTGTATTTACTTTCTGTAGTGTTCTCTTCCGATCTCCTCCTTTGTGTGGATGACTGCTAATTTTCTGTCTATATTTCCGTGTCATCTCTCTTCCACTAATTTCTCTCCCTCAATTCTTTATTTCTCAAAAACATAGTATCACATTTTATACTTATTTTCACGACACTTTATAACAGTACAATTTGTATGTAAAAACATCTGAAAATAGTTTAATTAATGTAATTACTGCATTTAATAACACTGAAAATGATTAAAAAAAGAAAAAAATGAGTTAAATAATTCTTTTTAAAGAGACCTTGTCTGGTGGTTTGACATCTTTGTCCTGTGATGTGACAGTACAGTCATCACACTGGAGGACATTTTCTACCACACCAAATGACGTTTAAGTCTTTATCTGTAAATTAATGGCATTTCTATTCTGAGCTAACAAGTCATTAGCGGTTTGCAAAACACATCTGCATCATGTTCCATGATTATGTAGTTTAAAGGGTTAGTTCACCCAATAACCAAAATTATGTCATTAATAACTCACCCTCTTGTCGTTCCAAACCCGTAAGACCTCCGTTCATCTTCGGAACACAGTTTAAGATATTTTAGATTTAGTCCGAGACCTCTGAGTCAATCTTTTGTTCGTTATCTGGCTCGGCTCGTTGTTCATCTTCAGTTCTCTCTTTACAGCAGTTCAGTCAGTGTACTGTTTGAGTACATGAATTACTCCGGGATATTGGTTTGTTTGAACTCAGAAGGAGTGTCAGCTATGTTAAAAAAGTTAACAGCTTAAGTCATTTGTGGATCAATGCTTATTACAGTCGTGAACCGTTTAAAACGATTCAGTTCGATTTAGTGAACTGGTTCAGAAAAATCCGTTTACATCTAATGTTTACATCGCGAACCGGATATCATTGAACTGCAGTGTTTTGAACTCTCTCACAACAGACCCGGAAGAGAAGACAATGCTAAATAAAGTCATACTTTTTGCTATTTATGGACCAAAATGTATTTCCGATGCTTCAAAATATTGTAACTGACCCTCTGATGTCACATGGTCTATTTTGATGATGTTTTAATAACCTTGTGTGTGTGTTCACTGCTGTTTGTGTGCACTTTGGATGGGTTAAATGCAGAGCACTAATTCTGAGTATGGGTCACCATACTTGGCTGAATGTCACTTATCTATCTATCTTAAAGGAATTAAAAGGATACAACACGTATTGGTTGTAATTGTAAACTTTATTTGTTTCAAATTTGTACCACATTCTGAACCAGCATTGCTTTCAGCAACTGTTTTCTTTATCTAGCAACACAAACACTGTGCTATCACAATGAAAGAAGAGCTGAGCGTTCAGTCGACAGACCCTCCACCTTACTTGCAAGGTGTGTACTGTATATGCATTTACATTTTACATTTACATTCTTTCATTTTTTCCCCACAAAGTGAGTTACAAGTGAGAACCCTTACCTGAACCAGCAATATTCATAGTACACAATTGCAAATCTAAGATATAAACTAGGGTTATTATAGATGTATCAGAAGTAATTTTATTAAACAACAGTATTAATATATATATATATATATATATATATATATATATATATATATATATATATATATATATATATATATATATATATATATATATATATATATAATATGCATTTTGCATATATAATATGCAAAATGTTTAGAGTAATTTATTCATATTTGGCAGACACCTTAGACTTACACCACCTGTTCCTCAAGTAAACATGAACACCTTTTGTGCAGAGGTGATCCCAGAGGGCTTCGTCAATCTAGCCTACACCCAGGATGAGAAACCTCAGGAAGACAAACCAGAGGAGCCACCAATGGAGTCCTCTGAGAAAGCAGAGGGCAATGGGTAAACATGACCAAGCAGTTTTGGATGTATCTGATTTGTATTTGATTGTTTTAGTTGTCTTATCATTTGTAAGTAGATTCACTGATAAAATAAATAAATGTTTCTATAAACCAGAGTCAGAAATTAACAAGGGAAAATTTTCTCTAGATATTTAATGTTCATCAATACACCTCTAATGTTTTGACTGATAATCTAATACAGGGGTTTTAAACCCGGGACCCCCAGGGGTCTGCAAGGGACTGTTGCAGTCGATGTACAGACTATTTTGCATTAAAATCTTATTATATAATAAATAATACAATTTTATTATTAAATAAAATAATATTTGCTATTTTTTAATTTTTTAATTAAATTAAATAAAAATAAGAATACTTGTTATTCTGTAACAAACACACACATATACATATACATATTCTTATTTCTGTTTACCATTGTCTCCAGTTTTCTATAACGTTTATATTATTCTGTTCTAATTTTACTTTGGATTTAGACAACATTGTGAATTTATCAATTATTAATGCAGTTTCAGTATTTGACATAAACGGATAACTTGATTTATATGGCCCTTACAGTAATATGTCATCATTAAGGCATATATATATATATATATATATATATATATATATATATATATATATATATATATATATATATATATATATATATATGTTATTTTAAAGATTTAAAACATCGTCCCTTAATTATAAACAAACAAACCAATGAACAAATAAATTATATATATATATATATATATATATATATATATATATATATATATATATATATATATATATATATATATATATATATATATAATTTAAAATATATATATATATATATAATTTAAAATATATGTTATTTTAAAGATTTAAAACATTGTCCCTTAATTATAAACAAACAAACCAATGAACAAATAAATTAATCTGAAACTTTAAATTGACTTTTCCTTGTTAAAATAGCAAAAAGGAAATAAAGTCAAAAAAGAAGAAAGAGCCGATGAGAACAGTTGGATTTTTTCAGCTGGTAAGTGTGCATCTCTTCTACATCACATAATTCATTTGTGCTTTAATAAGCAGTGATATAACATGCAGTGATGAGCCCGGAGGACAGCAGTCATGTGTTTGACTCACATGTTTGTTGCAGTTTCGATATGCCACCTGTCTGGAGGTGCTGCTTATGCTGATCGGCCTGCTCTGTGCAGCTGCTCACGGCGTTGCGATGCCCCTCATGGTCGTTGTATTCGGACAAATGACTGACGGCTTTGTGTTGAGCGGGCAGAAAGGAAATCTGACAGGTATATTTAATAGTACAATGAAGAAACATACATGTAAACACGTCTAAGCATGCGTGAATTCAAATGGTTGACATATTAGTCCTATGCTAAATATATCTCTTTTAAAGTCTCTCAATAGAGTGGACTGATTTGAGTTGCTAATGCAAACTTAACCCTTGGTGTTACAGCTCAGCAATCATTTCATAAATATTTACTTTAATGTGGTGGTCTGGTAGCCTACTACAGGTTTCAGGAATATTTTGATCCCAAATGTTTGCAGGCAACTTCACTAGAAACTTCACCTTCATCAACTCTTCTTCAGCGTGTTTGGCTGGTTCTCCTGAAATAGGCATTGAAGAGAAAATGACAAAGTGAGGAGCTGCCTGTTCAGTTCTCCCAGTCAAGTTTTTCGACTACCTATGATTGATTCCATTCTTTGTTGAACCTTTACATCATTTGCTGGTTTATTCACACAGTCATGCTTATTACTTCGCCGCAATCGGGGCTGCAGTCCTGATCCTGGGAACATTCCAGGTAATGCTTTTCCTGCTTACTGCTGTGAAGCAAACAAAGAGGATTCGGGAGAAGTACTTTCATGCCATCCTCCACCAGCAGATGTCATGGTTTGACACGAATCAGATCGGCGAGCTTAACATAAGACTTACAAAGTAAGTGAAGTGCAACCAGGATCCAGACTCTTGTTTCTGTCACCTGATCAGTTATTTGGTTACATCTCAGGTATTAAGATACACTTAATATTTATGGATCTCACTTCTTTCCCCCAATGCAGTGATATAAACACGATCAACGATGGCCTTGGGGACAAAATCTGTGTGTTTGTCCAGTACTTCTGCACATTTATTGCTGGTTTAATCATTGGTTTTATCTACGGCTGGAAGCTGACGCTGGTCATTCTAGCTGTCAGTCCCCTGCTGGCAGGAACAGCAGCGGTTTGGTCTAAAGTATGTATGATGTTAAATTGACTTAATTTTTTTTTTTTTTTTTTTTTTTTTTTTACATTTTTAATAAAAAATACAATCTCTCTCTCTTTATATATATATATATATATATATATATATATATATATATATATATATATATATATATATATATATATATATATTACATTTTAGTTTATTACATTTCTTGGTAGCACTTTATTTTACAGTCCTGTTCCTCATGTACATACTAGGTACTTATTATAGTAATTACAATAACTATGTAATAACTAAATACTAACCCTACCCCTAAACCTAACCCTACCCCATGTAGTTACCTTGTCTTACCAGAACTTTCTTAGATAAATACACTGTAAGTACACTATAAGCACATGTTAGTACACGTACTGTAAAGTAAAGTGCAACCAATGTTTTTGTATATATCTTACCTTTTTGTCACCTACAGATTCTTGCCACCCTTACCAGTAAGGAGCTTACAGCATATGCTAAAGCAGGAGCAGTAGCTGAAGAGATTCTGGTTGCTATCAGGACAGTTGTGGCATTTAACGGACAGAAGAAAGCAGTGGAAAAGTGAGCACATTCTGTACCTTTCACTCATCACCATAAGTTCATAACCAATTTGGCACTTACACAGGGGAGATAAGATTGGGCCCTCTTTTAAATCTCAAGAATGTGACCAAGCTGTTCTGAGTATGTACATAATACAAGATGAACGGTTTTCTGTTACAAACTATTTGATGTTTTCTAGGTATGAGAAAAACTTGGTAGAAGCAAGGAACTTTGGGATAAAAAAAGCCATTACTACTAATGTGTCCATGGGGTTGACACAGTTCATTATATTTGGCACTTATGCACTGGCATTCTGGTATGGGACAAAACTCTCTGTGGATGAGCCAGAGAATTACTCAATTGGAAGGGTCATCATTGTGAGTTTATTAAACTTTTTAAAGACTTTATCAGTTTCTGAATAAAGTCACAGCAGGAGATGTTTCTTAACCTCTATCTTTGTTACTTTTGACCCCTAGGTTTTCTTCTCTGTGCTTATTGGCACATTCTCTTTGGGTCAGGGAGCACCAAACCTGGAGAGCATTGCTACAGCCAGGGGTGCTGCCTATGATGTCTACAGAACAATTGACATGGTAAAACCTTTCAGACTTTAGAAATAGGTTCATTTTTTACTATATTTATACCTGTATTGTTATTCTGGATTACTTATTTATGTTCCTTTTACCTGCAGCCTCGTCCCATTGACAGCAGCTCAAAGGAAGGTCACAAACCAGACCATGTCAAAGGAGATATTGAATTCAAGAACATCCACTTCAGCTATCCCTCCAGAAAAGATGTGAAGGTAGAGTTGCATATTTTTAAAAATGATTATTAGTTAATAACATATATTTTGATGATTATTTATTTTTTTAATAAAAAATATATTGTGTTAATAAATTATTGCTTTTAAAAATTAACTTTGAGTGAGCATTAGATGGGGGCAAAAGTCATTTTAAATGTAAAATGAAGGAAAAAAGCAGGCACAGAAAGATTCAGTATTGCGTATATACTGTATATAAAGTAAATTTGGCTTAAAACCAATATGGTACTGATATATTATGAATCTGTAGAAATGGTATGTAATGATACAAACTTCATAATCATCCAGAAGAAGGAGGCGGGAACCGGCGGACAATCCAATAACATTTTAATAATTCAAAATAAACACAAAACAGCGCACCAGCCCCTCACGGACGACTGGTGCGCATAAATAAAAACCAAAACATAAAATAATGGCCCAGGCCTGGTCCTCTCTCGTCCTTCACTATCGTCGCTCCAGTTTTATATCCTGCCATCTCCTCTGTGGGACTCAAGACCGGTGGTGGGGCGCAGGTGTCGCGGATTTCCCAATCACTCTACAGGCCTCGCTCGTTCCCACATCTCTCGGCCCCACCCCACTCGTCACATACCCCCATCACCCCTCGCAGGCCGGGGGGTACTCCCGAGACTGCGCTCTACCCCCCCCCCCCTCCCTCCGGGGGGGACCGCTCACGGGGCCCTGCGGGAACCTGGGGGTAGGACAGACGAGGCGAGAGAAGAGGAGATGGAAGGAGGAGCGATAGAGACGAGAGAAAAAAAAAAATCCGGTTCCCAGACGCACTGCTGCTCGGCCTTCCACCAGCTGGGTGATCTCCTCCGCGGTGCCTGGCGGTGGCACTGGACGGCCCTCGGCGGACGGCACGACACTCCTCCGCCGCCCAGGGACGGCGACTGCTCCTCCGGTTTTGGGCATTTGGCAGGAGTCCCCTGTTCCCTGCTCCTCCCCGTTCCGGCGGATGGCAGCAGCCTCCGGCCCCCTGGCAAACGGCACCGACTCCTCCGCTCCCTCACGGACGGCAGCCGCCCCTCCATATCGTGGGCAGCCGGCAGCGAGCTCGCCCATCCCCAGCAACTCGCTCCAGTCCATCGCCTCGAGTGTCCATGGCGGCACACTCCTCGTCAGCTCGAGGGAACCGCGGATTCACCACAACATAAAATAATGGCCCAGGCCTGGTCCTCTCTCGTCCTTCATTATCGTCGCTCCAGTTTTATATCCTTCCATCTCCTCTGTGGGACTCAAGACCGGCAGTGGGGCGCAGGTGTCGCGGATTTCCCACTCTACCGGCCTCGCTCGTTCCCACATTTCTCGCCCCGCCCCACTCGTCACATGGTATTATACTGAGGACTGATTCAGTGTGTCCCATTACAGATTCTACAGGGAATGAATCTGAAAGTCCCTCATGGAAAGACCATTGCATTGGTTGGAGCCAGTGGCTGTGGGAAAAGCACAACAATTCAGCTTCTGCAGCGCTTTTATGACCCTGATTCAGGAGAGGTAACACTGATGTCCTCAAACAATCTGCTAATGAGCAGATTTTACTGCTTACCTCTCAGTAAAAGTTGCATTCCTTCAATTCTTTGTGTCACACAAAATGTGTTCTTGTCCATTTCAATGGAATGCGTACATTTGCAGGTGACTCTGGATGGCCATGATATCCGCTCTCTGAATGTGCGCTGGCTGAGGGAGAACATGAGTATTGTGAGTCAGGAGCCTGTTCTTTTTGGAACCACCATCGCTGAGAATATACGCTATGGCCGTGAAGACGCCACTGATGAGGACATTGAACGAGCCATTAAAGAGGCCAATGCCTATGATTTCATTTCCAAACTACCAGATGTGAGTACTGTACTTTTTTATTAAAGGATTTGACTCAGTTCAGCCCCTAAACATTTAAGGCAAAGAGAAGTTCATCTTTGTATTTAATTTAGACAAAGTAGACTTTTAATATCTGCCCTTTATCAGTTATCGGCCATAAAAAAATAAAATAAAAAAAATTCTTATTGATATAGGCCATAATTTTAATAACTTAGAAATATTTAGATATTTGCATTTTGAGCAGATCTTATGTATGTGAGCTGCACTTAAGTGAAAAAAAAAAATAATATTGATAAAATTAATGCAGTTTTTTTGTACAAGAAAACACTATTTCAATTTTTTTCATACTGTTTGTTTGTAATTTTTTTTTTACATTTACTAGGGAAAGGAGATTATTTTGTTAATGTTTTATTTCAGTGTAGTTGTGTAAAGTCTGAAACTGAGTTAAATGTTTAAATATATATGTATATATCTGAGACAGAAGCTGAATACCATGGCTGGAGAGAGAGGGGCTCAGCTGAGCGGAGGCCAGAAACAGAGGATCGCTATTGCTCGAGCTCTTGTCAAAAACCCCAAAATCCTCCTGCTAGATGAAGCCACATCTGCCCTGGACACACAGAGCGAGTCCATTGTTCAGGCAGCTTTAGATAAGGTGATGCGAAATAATTCTCCCTGTGACATAAAAGGCATTTCCATGAGTACTGGAATAGACAGGTTATAGTTATACATGTCATTTATAGATATACATGTCATTTATTACGTTCTTTTTTGTGTGCTAACAAAGTGTTAACCAACAAAAGAAAAACTGCAGTAAACAAGTGATGAATGATTGTTTGTTGTCTTTTAGGCCAGAGCAGGACGTACAACCATTGTGATTGCACACCGCCTATCAACTATTCGTTCAGCAGATATAATTGCTGGTTTCAGTGAAGGCAAAGTGGTGGAACTGGGAACTCACAGAGAACTCATGGCCAAGAAAGGCGTGTATTATTCTCTCATAATGCAACAGGTACATGTTTGTCTCTACCTATATCCTTTAGGAAGGGGTTTCTCACAAGAAGACCACCATATTTGGAGTTATTTGGCATAATGTTTTTATATTTATTTATTTATTTATTAAACATGATTTTATTAATTTACATTAACAGATGTCCAGGAGACTAAATGATGATCTTGATGCCAATGAATATGATATTCTGGATGCTTCTGAGGGAGAAACTGGTGAGGAATCTTTTGAAACAGAGACACCTGAGGAAGGAATGGAAATGCGAATGGAGAGTGGAACCCTTAGACGAAGTTTAAGATGTGGCAGTGTGAGACGTTCCTCCAGAAATAAGTCCTCCTCAGAGAAGAAGAGCAAGAAATCTAAAAAAGACAAAAAGGTGTGTGCAGTCCACTGCTTTCATGCTATGGAGTGAATCACACTGGTGATTCATAAATGGAGAAATTGGTTCATGTTTATTAATTAAATTACTAATTGATCTTTTAGGAAAAAGAGAACGTTTCGGAAATACCTTTCACTAAAATTCTGGCTCTGAACAAGCCAGAATGGCCTTACCTGATGGTGGGCACGCTGGCCAGTCTTGTGGGTGGAGCTGTTTTTCCCTGTGTGGCCATTCTGTTTGCCAAAATCGTTGGTGTGAGTGTCCTTTGTCTTTGTTCACACACCTCTGAACAAAAATCTTTATTGTGTGGATAATTTTCTTCCCTATTACAGTTTCAAAATAATTCATAAAAAAGTGGATTCGATATTATACTAGCTCCATAAGCATATAGCATTTACAAAGATTACCAGAATGTTGAGTTCAATAGAATCTCTTCTGTTTCTAGGTATTTGCAGAAGTCGATCCTGAAGTAAAGCGACAGAAGACCATGATGTTCTCGCTTTTCTTTCTACTAACTGGAGCAGTGGCTTTTGTAACCTGTTTCTTCAAGGTGAGACTTTGTTTCTTTATTAGTAGTGTTTCCCTTCAGGAACTGGAGTTGCGTCAAATGTTATGGAAATGCCTTTAGCGTGGCCATGCTCTGAATCATGTGTGTAATCAGACTAATGAATGGGCAACACATCACAGGCGGGTGACGTTGAGACAAGGAAGCTATAAAAGCATGTGCGGTGGAACCAGCCTTATGTGTGTGTTAGTTGCTATTAATTGTGAGTCTTATTTAGTGTTGTTTGTCCACTTATAAGTTCCAGTATGTCAAAGCTTCAGCAAAAAAGAAGTATTTGGCCGAGAGCAGGCAGCGTTAATGGGATGTGTTGCTCCCTGCCCGCGCTATATTTCGGGTGTGGACAAACACAGTTTTTGTGTTGTCTGCTTGGGAGCGAAGCATACAGAGTCAGCTCTCAAGGCAGGCGGAGTGGTGGCTGCTCCTGTTGGCTTCACATATGGATCCAGTGGAGAGAATGGAGAAGGGTGAATGCCTGTTTTCCTCCTCATCCACCAGATCCAGCACCTGCTCTCTGTTTCTCGCTGCCTCTTTGGGGTTCGTCACTTCAGAGCACCGACCTAGCTGCTTGAAAGACTGATTCCCTTAGTAGACTATTTGGCAGCGTGGAAACTACTGCCAAATGTATCTCGGTGGGTCCTGCACACTTTAGAGAGAGACTACAGAATCAGTTCAACGGGGAGATTCCCATTCTGCTTGGCCCAAAGCAGGCTCTGGTAATGGATCAAAAAGTAAACACTTTCTTGAGGAAGGAGGCCATTGAGCTGATCCCTTCTCTCGATGGGGAGTCTGGGTTCATTGTTCCAAGGAAGCATGAAGGTTTGCGCTGCGTCAGGTACTATGGCCTAGATATTCTCTCGCACTAGTTGTGCACTTCCACACTAGGCAGGGATTAGGAAGTCTGTCAGTTTGGGCACACTTGTTCACAAAAGTGTTTCAATGCAGCTCGAGTTCCTGAAGGGGAACGTCTTCAGGTTCCACATGTTACCATGGTTCCCTGAAGGAATGAGATGCAGTGTCTCAGTACCATACTTCGAGCATCCCTGTGAGCACATTCAGGCCCCCTCTCACTACAGAGAGTTTCTGAGGCATCTGCTTGCCAGAGCTCAGCTAAGACAGTCTGTGAGTTCAGGATAGTGTGGGGTGTAAAGGCCTCCTCTCGCTTTAGAGAGTCATTATGCTGAGACCTCCACTCCTAGAGCTGAGCCCATCTCCATTCTTCCCCATCACAGGAAGGTTCCCATTTGGGGGCAAAAAGCCTACCAATATAAGGTTCTTCTCTTTGGCCTTGCACTCTCACCCCACACTTTCACAAAGTGTGTGGATGCTGCTCTGGTTCCTCTGTGACTCCAGGAGATTTACATACCCTGCCCGATGATTGGTTGATATTAACTCATATTAACTCTCAGATGGCGGTTCAGCATCAAGATGTCATTATCAGTCACATGAAAATGGGGTTAAGACTTAATGCCAAGAAAAGTGTGCTTTCTCCAGTACAGAGAACCACTGTACATCTGTGTCCTGCTTGGATCAAGTCGATTCTCACCACAGTCGCGAGAGTGAGAGAAGGTTGGTCTCTCACTGTCAAGCAATTTCAGAAACTGCTGGGTCTGATGGCAGCTGCATCTAATGTGAAACATTTTGGCCTGCTGTACATGAGACCCCTACAGTGGTGGCTCCAGACCAAAGAACTTGGCATGCTCATCCTTGGTGCCTTAGACACATGGAAGAAACCTTGGTTTTTGTCTAAGGGCCTGGTGCTGGGAGCTCGTTGATGCCATGTAATGCTAGCAACTGACGTGTCCCTCACTGGTTGGGGCGTGTTCATGAGTGGCCACCTGGCCCACGGTCTGTGGAGTGGTCGCCATCTCACATGGCACATCAACTGCCTAAAGATGCTGGCCATGTATATAGCATTGAAACACTTCCTCCCAGACCCAAGAGATCATCATGTGTTGGTGCCCCCTGGCAACACAGAGGTGGTCTCTTATTTCAACCATCAGGGAGGTCTCCGTTTGCACCCCCTTTACAGGTTGGTGCACCAGATCTTTGTGTGGCCCCAGGGAAAACACATTTCACTGAGAGCAATTTTCAATCCCTGGGCATCTCAATATGGGAACAGACATCCTGTCGAGGCAATGGCTGAGGCAAGGGGAATGGAGACTTCACCCTGAGGTGGTAAAGCAGATATGGAGATGGTTTTTTAGACTCAGGTGGACCTGTTTGCACCTCGAGATACATTGCATTGTCCCCTCTGGTTCTTTCTGGTATAGGTGTGGCAAAAGCTTAGTCTGTATGCCTTTCCCCCGATCATTCTGCTCCTGGGTGTTCTGGAGAGAGTGCGCCGTGCCGGGGTCCATCTGCTACTACTGGCCCCATTCTGGCCAGGCCAAGTATGGTTTCTCGGACCTCAATGGGAGTTTCTCATCAGGAAGGATCTCCTCTCACAGATGGAGTGTACAATCTTAAACTCCCACCTGGAGCTGTGGAAGCTGTGGGTGTGGTCTTTGAGAGGGCACAACTCATAGCTTCCGGTCTCTCAACCGAGGTTGTTGAGACCATCCTCCAATCCAGAACTCCCTCCACGAAGAAACTGTACACCTCAAAGTTTAAGCTTTTTATTTCTTGGTGCGGAAACTGCTAGCTCGACCCAGTTGACTGCCCATTTGTTACAGTGCTGGAGGAGTTCCTGCACAGCTGAATTTTCAGCAGTCTTTAGAATCAAATGTTTCTTCAAATATCTGTATGTTGATTAAATATTTTTATTGTCAGTCCTGAAAACAGTTGTTCTGCTTAATATATTTCTAGAATAAATTTTGTATGTACATTTCACATCTGGTGCTCTGTCATGTAGGGCTTCATGTTTGGCAAATCTGGTGAGCTTCTAACCATGAGGTTGAGAAGTCAGGCTTTCAACACCATGATAAGACAGGTACGGCACATTCCTACATATCTCGGTCCATTACTATATGCAATTGAAATCTAATCTGTCACAAACAGATAACTATTGAAATGTTTGCTTCATCCTCAAGCCTGTTTCCCTTAACAGGAGATTGCATGGTTTGATGACAACGACAATGCAGTGGGAGTCCTGACCACTAAATTAGCCACAGATGCGTCTCTGGTTAAAGGGGTGAGTGGAACACAGTGATTTGCCATCAGAACCAGTAATTAAGCTTTCACTGTGGTGTCATCCTGTGTTATTTTACTATGGGTCATTACATCCATCTCTTTTTTTAATCTGTTATAGGCCTGGCTGAATTTATTTTTCAGTCATTTTTATGTGAGAGCATTTCCATATGACTACAGATTTCAGTATTAATAGTGCAACTTTATTTGAAATATACAACGGTTAAAAAGTTTGGTTCTGTAATATTGTTTGAAGAAGTCTCTTATGCTAATCAAGGCTGCTAATAATAATAATAATAATAATAAGTCCAATTTAGAATAAATATATTCTCTTTGGGTATATTTTAAAATGTAACGAGGAAACTGACTTTTCAGCAGCCATTACTCCAGTCTTCAGTGTCACATGATCCTTCAGAAATATGCTGATTTGCTGCTTGTGTCATGGTTATTATTTGTATGCCTTAGACGGCCACCAGAGGTCACTGTATCTGTTTGTTAAGCACAAGGCTTGTTCAAGTCTGCTTTATTCATAGTTCAGTGGTGCATGGTAGAAAAAGGGGTGGGGGGACAAAGTGGGAGTTAAGCTTACTGTCAGCCTGATGTATGAAGCTGTCCCACAGTCTGCTGGTCCTGGCCTGATGGGAGCAGACTGAAGAAGCTGTGTGACCGGTGGGTGGGTTCACCTGTAATGCAGAAAGCTTTATGGGTGAGACGAGTTCTGTAAATGTCCTGGAGGGAGACACCAATGATCTTCTCTTCTATACGCTGGAGGGTCTTTTGGCAGGATGCAGCTAGTCAGGATGCTCTCGATGGTGCCTCTGTAGAAGGTGCACATGATGGAGGGCGGGGCTCTGACTCTTCTCAGTTTGCGGAGGAAGTAGAGATGCTGCTGTGATTTCTTGGCCAGTGCTGTGGTGTCATCGGTTGACCAGTTGGATCGATATCCAAACTGGAAGGGGTCCAGGGAGGGGGAGGGTAGACTTGATGTGGTGCATGACAAGCCATTCAAAGCACTTCATGATAATGGGGGTAAGTGCAACTGGAAGTGTGACAGGATGGAGACGGCTTCTTCGGGACTGGAATGTTGGTGGTAGCTTTGAATCAGGTGGTAACAACTTCCTGACTAAGCAAGATGTTGAAAATGTCTGTGAAGACATCAGTGAGTTCTACTGCACAGTCTCTCAGTACATGCCCAGCAATGTTGTCAGGACCCGGAGCTTTGCGTGTATTGATCCTGCTGAAGGATCTCCTCACACTGTCTGGGGTCAGCGTCATCACCTTGTCACCGGGAGGAGGTGGAGTCTTCTTTGCAGTGGTGCTGTTTTGTGCTTCAAAGCGAGCGAAGAAGGCGTTCAGCTCGTTCAGCAGAGAGATGGTGCTGTCACAGGTCTGAGGTGGGGGCTTGTAGTCCATACTGGTCTGTATCCCCTGCCACAGGCTCAGAGTGCCTTTGCTATCGCCGAAACGATGGGCTATCCTCCTGGAGTACTGTCTCTTAGCCTCTCTGATAGGTTGGCCCTAGCTGTCCTCAGGCCCACCTCATCTCCAGCTCTGAAGGCAGCGTTCTGCATCTTCAGGTGTCTGTAGACCTCCCCTGTCATCTACAGCTTCTGGTTGGCCCAGACAGTGATGGTCTTTGTGACTGTTACATCATCAATACACTTGTTGATGTAGGCAGTGACAGTGTCGGAGTACTCTTGGAGGTCTGTGGTGTTATTGTTTGTTGCAGCCTGCGTAAACATATTCCAGTCAGTGGTGTCAAAACAGTCTTGAATAGCCTCTGACGACCCTTCTGGCCACACTTGAATTAGTTTATAAACTGGTTTGTATGCAGGCATTAGCATGACAGTGATGTGGTCTGAGGCACCAATGTGCGAGAGGGGGGAGGCCTTGTAAGCTCCTCTCTGGGTGGTGTTAACAAAGTCTACTGTGTTTTTACCTCGTGTTGGAAAGTTAATGTGTTGGGTGTAAAATCAGCATCTTGATTTGCCACACCTGTGAGGTGGATGGATTATCTTGGGCAAAGGAGAAGTGCTCACTAACACAGATTTAGACAGATTTGCAAACAATATTTGCAAGAAATAGGCCTTTTGTGTACATAGAAAAAGTCTTCAATCTTTGAGTTCAGGTCATGAAAAATGGGGGCAAAAACAAAAGTGTTGCGTTTATAATTTTGTTCTGTATATATAAATATGTATAGTATTTTTGTTGCATTATTATGCAGTGTCAAGCACACCTTCCTAAAGAAAAAGGAAATGGACCAGAAGGAATTACTAAATGATGTTTAGGCAGACTTACAGAAGTTCCAGATCTATACTTGTGCTCTTATTATTTCAGTTATTTTGCCTTTAATGTAAATAAACATGTGCACACAATATACTTGCTCTTGTGGATTTATTTTTATGTTAATTACATTGTGCAAGCTGTCTCTTTAATAGCGTATTGTTTATACACATGTTGCTTCTGATTGGGTTGACATGCTTGACACGACCCCCAAACAAGAGAAAAATGTATCTCAAACCCCGCTGCACACAGTCGCACATCGTTTCCAGGAAACATGTCATTCAAACCGGAAACCTTAGTAAAACATTGCGCACCGGTTTGAGCTTGAGCTTGCCCCTGGTGTCTGCAGTCCTGTGTTGTTTCGTTGTTTATATCTGAGAGTCATTGTCGTGTGTATGGTACATTCCTCTTGCCTTGCCTTACCTTGCCTTACCCCCCCCCCCACCACCACCACACCCACCATGGTAGTTTTTGTTGTTTATGATATAAATTAGTTCCTGGAACTGAGTACTTGCCTTATCTCTCTTCCTCTTCTCTTTTAGAAGTTCAAAAGAACAGCATCTATTTAAAAATAAATATTTTGTAATATTATAAATGTCTTTACTGTTACTTTTGATCAATTTACTGTAATGTACTCACTCATGAGAAGAAAAATCCCAATTTCGTTTGAATCTTTTACTCTTCTTTACTACAACAGCCTGCTTAGTTGTAGCCTGACTATGTCAGACTTCGTACTTCTGATCAATTTCAGTTCGCTTCTGTCTACGAAGCAAAGTAAAGTAGCAGAGTTTGGTATTACCAGGCTAGCTTAGTTGGGAAGTAACTTTTTTTCTTCTCTCTTTTTCACATCTCTAGGCAGCAGGATCCAGATTAGGTCTAGCCACAGAAACTATCTGTTCTCTTGGCATTTCTGTCATTGTGGCCTTCATCCATAGCTGGCAGCTCACCTTGCTTATTCTTGCCTGTATCCCCTTCCTCACGGGGGCAAGATTCATCCAGATGAAAGCCATGGCAGGACACACATCCAAAGATCAGAGTGCACTGGAGATGTCTGGCAAGGTACAGTACACTGGTCATTTACCTTTTATTGGCTTTGTTTGGTTCAGTTTATGTAATTCAGTTTGTGCAAAAAATGATTAAGTAAGACAGACTGGTAACTGATGGTAACGTTTCTAACTCTTCCCCACAGATATCCACAGAAAGTGTTAAGAACTTCAGAACAGTTGTTTCATTAACCCGTGAAGATGTCTTCTTCCACAAGTTTATTGACAGCCTGAGCAAGCCATACCAGTAAAATCCCATTTTTAACACTAAAAACTTCAATACAAGCAGTGTTGTAATTTTTAACTAAATCTTTTACCCATATCTTAACATGTTCTCAGCTAATGCCAAATCTGATTCAGCCAAATCTTACAAACAGCAATATGTGATATTTCAGTTCTAGTTTGTGTAAAGCGCCCATCTACGGAATCACCTTTGCTCTTGCCCAAGCCATTCCTTACCTGGTCAATGCTGCAATCTTCCGCTTTGGAGCCTGGCTTATTGCACGCTGCTACACAGAGTATGGAAATGTTTTCCTGTAAGTACAGTTTACAAATATGTGTGTGTGTGTGTGTGTGTGATAATTAAATATCAGACTTACTCTTTACTCTGTTTATGTGTTTGTTCATCCTCTACAGGGTGTTTTCTGTGATTGTCTTTTCTGCAAGGAGCATTGGTCAGTCCTCATCATTAGCCCCTGACTTTGCCAAAGCCAAAGCAGCAGCTGGGAGGATCTTACTGCTGCTGGAAAAGAAACCAGCCATTGATATCTATGATGAGTCTGGACAACACCCAGTAAGTATGAAAATCTCAAACGGTTAGAAGTGGTCACCAAAAAGCATGATATATTATAATATAATCCTTTTTTTTTTTTTTTTTTTTTAGACAACATTTTCAGGGAATGTTGAATTCCGAGATGTGCAGTTCTCCTATCCGACGCGTCAGAATGTGAAAGTCCTACAGGGCCTAAATGTATCTGTGTCTCAGGGACAGACGCTGGCCCTGGTGGGCAGCAGTGGTTGTGGCAAAAGCACCACCATTCAGCTTCTGGAGCGTTTCTATGACCCTGCTGCAGGCCAAGTGGTGAGTTCATCAGGTGGTTTTGTGTGCCTTTGGCTCAAGGGATCAGTTTATGCCTCACATTCTGTCTGGTTTTTGCTTGTTGCACAGTTTGTAGATGGTAATGACAGCAGACATCTGAACCTAGCATGGATGCGCACACAGATGGGGCTGGTGTCTCAGGAGCCCATCCTGTTTGACTGCACAATTGCTGAGAACATTCAGTATGGGGACAACAGCCGTGACGTCACCCAGGAAGAGATTGAGGATGCTGCCAAAAAGGCCAACATACATAATTTTATCATTGGCCTTCCAGAGGTATGCATGATGCCTCTATTAATATGTGTGTTTATAAATTTTGCTATGCAAACAAATACACTACATATTGATTTAATAAAAAAAAATATAAAAAAACAGCAAAAACAGTAATATTGTAAAATATTATTACAATTATTACTATTTTAATATATTTGTTTTTTATTTTATTTATTCCTGTGATGACAAAGCTGAATTTTAACCAATCATTTTAACCAGACTTTAGTGTCACATGATCTTTCATTTTTGATATATTATATTATATTATATTATATTATATTATATTATATTATATTATATTATATTATATTATATTATATTATATTATTATATGCAAAGTAAAAAAACCCGTCTATTTTCATCATATATACAGAAATACAACACTCGAGTTGGAGACAAAGGCACTCATATGTCTGGAGGACAGAAGCAAAGGATTGCCATTGCTCGAGCTCTGGTCCGCAAGCCCAAAATTCTGCTGCTGGACGAGGCCACATCTGCTCTCGACACAGAGAGCGAGAAGGTTTGTAAAGGCTGTTACACATACAGTACATATTTTCAAAACTAGTTAAGGGTATATTGTTAAGTTAATTAAATTTATTACAAATATTATCTTTTTAATGTTGTATGGACAATATGCATTTTTTCTCCAACCAGCAGGTCTTTTGGTAGTTTGAACTTGTGTGCCTGTGATCCTGTTGGTTTTGCCTTTAAAATTATGAATTTACATTCTACATATTCCCTTACCACATATAGAAAATATCAAACAATTAAAAAGATAAAAAAATAAAGTCAAAAAATTTAATTTATACATTTTTGCTTTAACATTTACTGCTTAGTGTTCATTAAGTGCTCCCTGTAGTAAACATTTCCTTAAAGTTTTGGCCATTTCTTTCTTACCTGTTATACAGATTGTGCAGGAGGCCCTTGATGAGGCTCGGCTTGGCCGCACATGTATCATCATCGCCCATCGCTTGTCCACTATTTATAATGCTGACATCATCGTGGTTGTTCAGAATGGCAAGGTGGCTGAGCAGGGAACACATGCCCAACTCATGGCCAAACAAGGGGCCTACTGTGCTCTGGTGAATGCACAAGTATCTGCTCACTAACTTAAGCTCCCCTTGATTTATTCTAATGGCTGTGTATCTAAAATAATGTGCAAAGTTAAATTAAATGGTGTAGTTAATCTTACATTGAATTTAAATTATAGTTTATCTTCTCTGTCACTAATGTTGCAATCTTGCTGTAAAATTCAATTTGGGTACAACCTTATTTGAAAAATTATTTAAATATTTAAACTCTTTTATATTTAAACTTTTTTTAAAGGCAATGCCATGTGACCAGATATTTATTGGATAAATGAAAAACGTGGCACAATTGCTATTTACACTTTGTGTCACAACTCTTTGTAAATATACTATTCTTATGTAAGCAGAAAAATATATTGTATATCTAAATGTCTCAATTTTTCAAATACAACTATTGTTTGTAATATACAGTACTTTGTTAATATTATAAAAGTGTTATTTTATTGTATATAAAAATATAAATGTACACTAAAAATTCCTTAATACCCCCAATACGTCTATGCTTCAACAGATAACTGCAGTACTTTTATAATGTTTTGAAGATTCTTATAATGTTTATGAAGATTCTTGTACAGTGGTATAAACCCTTTGAATGTTAAAATTGGTTTTGTTTGTATGAGCTCGGCGCATGGGGGCGCAATGTGCTCGTGCTTTGAGCCTCCAACATTTCGGACCATTTTTTTTCTCTGCACAGGCTTTAACTTTATTGTCTCTCGAACAGTACCTGATATTATTCTTTTATTATTTCTGTTAATATAATACATAGCTTATTGTTGAGATGCTTTTTCGATTTTGTAAAATAAATTATCCATCATTATCTGTTGTCGTTCCTTCTTTATGCATGTTTAAATAAAACTTTTTATTTAAAGTAAAGCTATCTTGTTTAAGGTTCATTTCAGTCCCCAAACTCTTCGCTGGAATTGCATATTTTTACCTTTTGTGCATGCAAGTTTGTTTGTATGGTCACATGTTGTTGCAGTAAATTTGTATTAATATAGGCTACATACACACACACACACACACACACACACACACACACACACACACACACACACACACACACATATATATATATATATATATATATATATATATATATATATATTCCTTATGTAAACAACTCTTATAACAGAATATGCGCTGATAATAATCTTTATATGTTTATTTTTGATAATGATAATTACTGAAATCCTTGAACATTAATTGTTTTCGTGGCCACTGAAGATGTAATTTTTTTTGTTATTTGGTTGTTGTGCTCTGAGATTTATATATGCCTATTTTATTTTAAAGTGACTGCAAAAGTATATCTTTCAAAAATTAATAGAAACTCACATTTTTAGTCACTGTTTTTAAACTCAACAACTGAGTGTCTTAATAATTTTAAGTTACAGTTATTTTTTTAGCCCAAACAAAATTTTCTCAGAAGTTTAGGTTTATAGTCTCTAGCTATTTAGGGAATTTGTACAACTCTAAAAAAAATATTTAAAGTAAAGCTTTCTTGTTTAAGGCTAATTTCAGTCCCCAAACTCTTCGCTGGATTTGCATATTTTTACCTTTTGTGCATGCAAGTTTGTTTGTATGGTCACATGTTGCTGCAGTGAATTTTTATTAATATACATGTATATAAATATTTTCCGTATAAACAACTCTTATAACATAATATGCGCTGATAATATTCTTTATATGTTTATTTTTGAAAGACACACTGTGATAATTACTGAAATCCTTGAACATTAATTGTTTTCGTGGCCACTGAAGACGTAACAATTTTTGTTATTTGGTTGGTTTTATTTTAAAGTGAGTGCAAAAGTATATCTTTGAAAAATTAACAGAAACTCACATTTTTAGTCACTGTTTTTAAATTCAACAACTGAGTGTCTTAATATTTTAAGTTACAGTTCTTATTTTGCTCATACAAAATGTTCTCAGAAGTTTAGGTTTATAGTCTCTAGCTATTTGGGGAATTTGTACAACTTAAAAAAAAAAAAAAAAAAAATGGGGAGGGGGGGATTTCACAACAACTGCAGTTTTAACATTTCTAACATTTTTATTTTTTTACAGTTGGTATTGAAATGACGTAACAGGTCCTGCACCGGCACATGTTATTATATAGAAATTGGAAATTGCAGTAATATCAACGGCAAACCGTTCAATGTGGCTGAATCCATGTTGACTTTATTGGGTGGCTTAAATTAGAAAGCCAATTTCTCAAATGAATGATGTGGAAAAAATAAAAATAAATGCTCACCTTTGCATGCTTAGGCTACATAAATGGCTACATAAATTAGAAAACGTGATTAAACACTGAATTCTGAATTTAAAATCTTACAAATAATTTCAAAGTGCGTCCTATGACAGACCTCCAAAAAAATAAAGTCCAACTCGTGGAGAAATGTGAGGTTTTCTTCAGCAAAAATAATAAAAATAATAATAATAATAAAAAAAAAAAAAAAGGATGAAGAAGAAACACTCCCGTACAGTTTTGGATATTTACTAAAGTCAATATATGCAACTAAAAATAATATTCAAATTTTGCTTAATGAACAAATACATACCCAAGTTTTACATCAGTGTGGAATAACCTTCTATTCTATTCTATTCTGTTTTGTTTTCAATATTTACATTCTTTTGCAGCAACAGGAAATAAGTACATACAAATTTAGGAATTGTAGTCTGTACTAGTTTCGACAAAGACCAATGTGCGATATAGACTATTTTTCGAATATTAAAGAAATTGATTTGTAAATGACAAAACGAAGTCTATTCAACACTACGGAAGTTTATACGTACGAAATTGGAATTTAGTAGTGTTCATGAATAAAGTGCCACAGTTTTGATAAAAAAAATAAAAAAAAGTTAGCAGGCCACGTCAATGATGGGTAAAATATATATTTTATTTTCTGTTTCATAGCAACAGTAAGTAAAATAAAACTATTTGACAAATACCCATCAGAAATCAGATTATTTCATTTTTAACATTCCCTTATTTTTTTTTACGAAATTCATGTCACACAATTTGTGCAGACCAAAACAGGCTAATAAAATTACATTTTAATCGTAAATTGAATCACTTTACGACATCCAAGTGAAATGCCCACACACTTATTCCACCAGGTGACACTTTATAATAACTTTCATTTTTAACTTAACAAATAGTATTAAGCTTAACAGAAAATGAGTTAATGTACATTCGAATAGCTAAAAAGAAACCAAACTTTGGTTTATATTGTTTCCTTTAGGATTTTCAGAATTGAATGGGCATTAACAAGCTATCTGATAGTGTTCGTTAACAACTGGAGTTATAGAAAGTTTTTATAAAGTGTTACCGAACGAACAGCACAACCTGTTTGTGAACCGTCAGATAAATGTCTAGTCCATTCGAGATTCGTGTACGTGCATTTAGAATGGGATTAATCGAGGGAGTTTGCACTGCCATTCAAGCCCGTCGTCGGGACAGACTCGGAAGTTTGCAACAAGTCAGGTGAGTGGCACGAGGGGCTACCGGGCACACTGTGCTCGCTGTCGGTGTCACTCCCTCGTTTTCCTCCACTCGTCCCAGAGCCCGACCCTGACGAGCCTCCGGCACTGTGCGTTTTGACATGTTTACTGAGGTGGTCGCTCCGCATAAACCTCTTGTTACACACCGGACAAGCGAAGCGCTTCTCGCCGGTGTGCGTGCGCAAATGTCGCTGGAGCTCGTCGGAGCGCGTGAACCTCTTCCCACAGAACAACCAGTTACACACAAACGGCCTCTCTCCGGTGTGCCACCTCAAATGCGCCTTGAGGTGCGACGTTTTGCCGTACACTTTCCCACACCCGGGAATGTGACAGCTGTGTAGCCCTTTTCTGCGGAGGCTCGCGCCAGCTGGACCCAGTCTTTCCGCCTCTTGACAGTTCGGGCAGTCACACGTCGCTCTGCCCGAGTAGCGTCGCGCTGAGGACCGCGGAGACCCGGCCAACGAGGCCGTCGGACCCCCTGTCAACATGGAACCTCCCGCTCCACCCAGGGGAGAGGGACTGGAGTTCGGGTACGAAGAGAGCACGGGTTTGAATCCGTCGATGAGATGCTGACCGGTGGTCAGGAGATGCGGGGACGCACTGGTACTGAAGGCAGAGTGGCTTAAACTCGAGTAGTCTGAGTTGTATCCCCCCAAAGGAGAGTGTAAAGAAGTCTGCAGCCCACCGGAGTGAAGGGACGTCTGGAGCGCGGTTCCGTTCGGGTTCTGCACGTCAATCCAACCGGCTCCCACGTCCCACCACGCGGATGCGCCCGTGGTGCCCACATCCCCGGTGGGTATGCCAGGGTGCGAGGACTTGAACCACGATTCGTAGGGATGCGCCACGCTCATTCTCGGGTAAATGCTTTGCAAACTGTCCACGGACGTGTGCACCTTGGAAATAAACATGGGCTGGTGGCTGGGCTCTTGGGAGTTGTTGGAAACCGACGCCTGGAAAACGGAGTAGTCGTTTCCGAAATGGCAGTTGGATGAAGTACCAGAAGTTAAGGAAAAAGCACTGGATCCCGTGGAAGTGTTCGTGCCAAAAGAGTCGCTTAAACCACTACCATTCCGAGCGAAAGAGGACAAACTGGATCCCAAACTACAGCTGCTGGCTGTCGCTCGTTTCCACGGGTGGAATCCTTTTCCGAACGAAGAGGAGTTATCCGAAATAGAGGAAGGAGAAGGACTCTGACTCCCGATTTTGTTACACGTCGCAGCCAACATGGCTAAAGGAGTCGACCCCAATCTCGGCTCCTCCTGGAACAAAAGAAAAAGTTAGAAGGTAAGTAAAGATGGTATACATTTTGGAATCTGGGTGCTTATCGTACAACCCCAACATAGCTGAAGTATCTGGCAGTAACGAAATCTTAACCATTGAAACACCAAAACAAAAGTGAAACACAACATATAAATACCAATAAATGTTATACATACAATGTCTTAGTTGAGAAATGGAAGTCCTGCTTGTTTCTCTCGCTTAAAACATAATCAAGTGACTCTCTCCCCGGCTGACCCAAGAAATGTTAATCCCCACGGCAGGACAATAAAGGAAACTAATTAAACCAGCACGAAACTCCTTAGACTCACCCCTAGAAGTGAAGTTGCCATCACAAAAGTGCCCTCCTCAGAGGATCTTTTTATATTTATGAATCAGAGCACTGTTTTTTTTTTTTTTTTTTTTTTAGAGGTGTGCAATACAATGATGTGGTCCGCCCATTCCAGCACAATTGTAGCTCCTCTCACGGCTTTGAAGTTCCGCTGTGACACGGGCGACCAATCAGGAAGAGCCGTACTTTCACGCGACCACATTCTAACGTGAGGTCATCGATAGAGTACTTCGGACAAGATCTCCACCCCTTCCAACACCCCCCTCATAATACAACTGAAGTAGGAAGTAGAAATGAGTAGGACTGGAAGTTATAAGGACAACTTTTCTATTATTTTGTAGCTATATAGAGGTTAACGAGGTTGATGGACCCCTGATCTCTTTTTGAATTATTCTTGTTTGTATTCTTTTTCTTTCTACGTAACGTCTGCTACAAGCTGTGATAATGCAAAGATAACAATTGTATATCATATCATTCTTACAAGTCGTTGTCATAGTCTTAAAGATTGTTTGAAATAATTTAGATTCCCATAATTTTTTAAAAACAAATTATGCCGTACCGATCAGCAAGACAAAACGAACAGGTTGCTTTCGAAAATATTTTTTTCTATTCTTTAAATCTTTGACTATTGTTTCGAAAATAATCGTTTAATAAAACCTTCCTTTAGTAGCTAAATAAAAGTTTACGATATTCAGCAAGCGTGCATGCGCGTAGATGATTTAAATATATATGAACGAAATCGATATATATATATATATATATATATTAGTGCTGTCAAAATTAGCGCGTTAACGCATTCGATTAATTTGAAATATTTAACGCGTTAAAAAAAAATAACGCAATTAACGCGGTTGCAGTTTTTTTTATTTCCAGTTGTGGCCTATGTGTGTTCAACGTGCAAAGAAATATGGATAAGACCAAGGAAGGACTTTTAGACGGAAAGTTTCAGTATAAAACTCTGCCGGATTACTCTTCAGTCTGCCACAAGAAACATTACTCTTCATTTAGTCTGCCACAAGAAACAGCAACATTAAAATCATGAACTCAAATGTCATTGTTTAAAAAACAAAAAAAACAATGACTGTAACAGTGCGTAAATCAGACCTTTCTGTAACGCTAACGTTAATAAGCTTAAACGAAAATAAACGAAATAATTGTGTAGCGGAGTATTTTTTGTACACAGTGCCGCGAACTGTCAATCACTCCTGTGCGCGTGCATCACTGTCCTTGCAGCTGCAGCAACTTGCGCTCTCTCTCTTCATCAAGCTTTAAAACAAAAAGGGGACAAAAAGATCATATTGTTTTTGTGCATAGGCTATAGATTAATTAGATAAATGAATATCTAAATTTGTGCCTTGCCGTCTACGGTATTTTTTTAGAACTTAGAAAAAAGATGCTGCAGCCAATGAACAGCCAGCGGGGGCTGCAGGACGACTCAACCTCCGCAGACAGTTTTTAATGTTTATCAGACAATAAATACTCAAGATTTTGCTTTAGTATAACTCACAACGAGTTTCACACACCTTCTCCGGCCACGTTGAGTTGTTGACACTTAACAGTGGGAAAAGCGACACATGCGCTATTCACTTGTATAACTTAAGGGTGAATGGGTAATGTAGTTTCTGCTCTGGGTGGGATGAATTAGGAAGCTTGCATTGTGAAGGGCGCTCTGAAAATCGGCAGTGCAGGTGAAAGATTAAAACCTCTATTAAAACAGATGTCCAAATGAGCGTACCGGTACGCTACAAGCACGTTCTGGGCGCACAGAGAGGTGGCGGTATGCTCAAGAGCTATATTTGAAAGTGGCGGTACTGAGTACCGGTGCATACTGGCCCACTTAAAGCACTGGCAATGACTATACTTTGGAATTTTTTTGCAGTCCACTTAGAATTCAACATGGAAATCATTTTTGTCTATTATTGGCATTGATTGTTTTGAAATTCAAATGGTACTTACATGCCTGTGTTTTTATTTCTGTAATAAATATGGCTTTCAAGCCAACAGTTAATTTGGAGGATATTGATGGTTTATTGCAGGTATGTTGTTTACATGAGAAAATATGTTACAAGTTAAACAAAAATTCCAATAAACAATCATATTTTGAATTTAAATAGTTTCTTTGTCTTGAGTTTACATTAATTATTTACATTTTACATTTACATATCCAAAAAGTTTCAGTCTTTTAATTGCGATTAATCGCGATTAATCGCGATTAATTTTAAAAAATTGTGCGATTAATTAGTTAATTTTTTTTAATCGATTGACAGCACTAATATATATATATATATATATATATATATATATATATATATATATATATATATAGGCCTATATAAACTCACATAACTTTATATTATAACATACCATCTCTTTCTTTCACTCTCTCCTAACTAACACACTCACAAACATGCATAAGACAAGTCAGGACTGCATGGTGTGTTTTCCGCTATTTTGTTACTATTATGTATGAATTACGAATTCGGAGCATGTGAACTTATTAACCCATGTTGGTCAGTGCAAAAACAAAATAAATAAATAAATAAATAAATAAATAAATAAATAAATAAATAAATTAACATAATGCATGTAAACGTCTTTACAAGGTGGGATATGTCTGTTGTGTTCTGTTAACTCTACAACAGCAATACAGTGGCGTGCAATTCATAACAGGACGATGAATGCAGAAATGCTCTCAGGATAATGAAGTGGCCCTGGCTACTCTACATTTGAATTTGAATTTTAATAAAGCAGGAGGTTTTTAATCATGAGAAGTTTTATTTGTTTGATATTAACATTCTTATTGACCGGCTCCGCTGACCAACTTGGTCATTATAGGACAGCAAAAAGTTAATTAAAACGACCGAAGATTATTCATCAAATCGTCTGCCTCCGCCGTGTCGCCTCTTTTATTGCGGGAAGTGATAGATGGCTGATCAGATTAATTTCTCTGTTTCTTCGATTTGCACAACAGTTCTTTTGTTTCCTTGGCAGTGCTTACCTTTTTTAGTTCAAAGAACAAGAAGCAATTCCATTCAAAATTGAGAGTGAGAAAAATATGCAATAAAAAAATTAAGCAAAGCACATCGGAATAATAGGAAATAGGCTACTGTGCGCCAATTTTAAATTGCGGCTATCTATTCTGAAACAAATTCTGTAAAGTTTGTGAAGTCAGTTTTACAGAATAAATAAAATATAGCCTTATATCAGATAATTAATCGTATAAACTTTGCTTCAAACATCCATCACGTCAAAATAGCATTGAACTTTTCTCTCAGATCATCTTTGGTTCGTCGTTGTAGTGAGATTATGATAACTGAATAAAGCGCAAACCCATCAACGAATTATCTCTAAAACACTAAAACATTTTTATAACAAACAGAGAATAGAATCCCTTAAATATGCATGTCTTTACATCAGTAGGCTATGTAAATATAACAGATAAATAAAGAGGTGAAACTTCACAGCAATAGCCTAAATTTCCCTAACTCAACGTGCACGAGCAACCCTTGCCAAAATACAAATGTCATACACACGCAAACAAAATGTCCCATAAAGAGCAGCATTGTTTGATTGCAACAGATGCATGATGCACATACCGTGTCTGTGTCCTCGGCTTATTGATTGACCTCGCGCGCATCTCCTCTCGCACAGCAGAAGGCAGTGGCGCTCACGCACAAGTGAACGCGCAGACCCTGGAAGATAAATGTTACTTTGGGAATTGAGTTTAATTACGAATAACGGAGGAGCCGCTCGGCCACCGGTGGTGTAATCAAAACATGTGTTAATGTCCTCTGACAAGACTGTGTGATCTGCACAGGATGAGGTGGAAGCGACAGCGTGTGATTTTGAACAAATACTACAGAAAACACATTTAACAATTTTATTGATTCTAAATAAATTATTTAAACAAAATAGGCTATAGAACATACAGGGCCAACAATGTGCAAATAAAACTGAATTTGTGATTTTGTGTAGCCTATATAATTTATATCAGAGGTTTAATATCGTAAATGATTAAATTAAATAAATTGACGAAAAAATTAAATAAATAATTATAAAAGGAGTCAAAAACAACAACAAAACGGTCGCTCATGTAGCCTAATAGCCTATCCAGTTTTCTTTTTTTTTTTAAGATGCCTTACAGGACCGCTGAGGTTCCCTTTGACCTGTGTTGAACAGATGTCCCCATCTCTCCCTTTCTTCTCCCATGCATGGGCTACATTACCGTCATGAAATCAAGCTTAAGAAACCTGTCCCATTCGTGGTCCTAATCATCGCGTTATTCTGGCCCAGTGCGCACGAACAAAATGAGTTTAAAATAGTGTGCTCTCAATAATTTTGCGAAAAGAAAAGAGGGGAAGTCAGCGGCTGTGTCCCGGGGATGGTGGGAGCACTTTTCTCTTTAATCTTATGATTATCCAGGAAAACTGATAATCCAGTGGTCTACCTTTCCGTGTGCTGCGAAACATCACGAGACTAATTGCTGGAATTCGAAACTAGTAATAAAGATTTAAGACTACGTTGAAAGCATCGATGTAAATAATAATAATAATAATAATAATAATAATAATACTTATTATTATTATTATTATTATTATTATCATAATAAAAATAAAATAAACGAATGCAATTATAAATAAAGAAATGAATTATTACTTGCTTACTTAGTTACTTACTTAGTATACTTGTTCATTCTGAAAGTCAGAATCTATCGTTAAATAATCCTAAAGTATTTAGAAAGTATAATTTATATATATATATATATATATATATATATATATATATATATATATAATTCTCTCTCTCTCTCTCTCTCTATTGCTTGTTATACAAATAATTTCAAGCATTATGAACTGTTACTATAGTTCAATCTAATGCCTTTGTGAAATATCATATAAATGCGGTTCTCTTTTCAGCAGGAGGTGGGTCAGAGAGAACAGATGTCCCTGTGTGTGCTGGGCTGCCAAGTCAGGCTAGGGCAGTGAAGCCCGAGACACAAGAGCCCAAATGGTGTGACAAAGGAGGAGCAGGAAGCCTGGCTCTGCCTGGATGAACCTCAGAGAGCGCCAGTCCACATCCACATCCCAGCCCCAACCCTCGGCACACGGCCCACAACCCTATTGAACTACTAGAGCAGGGCCGTGGACCATGTGCTGACTTTTTGCTGGATCACACAACCATACACATGATCACAGGAGTGTAAACGCTGACATATGATAACTAGAGGACAAGTGTGCAGAGTTTAAGCAGAAATCTCACACACATGCACAGGTTAGTACCACATTTATAATGTTTTTCTGGGCGCTTGTATATTTGCAACATGCTGATGCCAATGAATACAAGCTGCTTTGGGTAATTCATCGATTAAATCCAACCAGATAAGGTGGTGCTTGTCATATGACTTAACACCAGCGACACTGTGTGTGTCCAATAACTCATTCATCTAGATTTAATCAGTGTTGTGTGGACACTAGATGGAGAAGGACGCATCCAGTGGCTAATCACCAAAGCTAAACACCTGGAAATGTGGCATCATGGGCTATGTGGTCATTATCATTATCATAAGCCCTCTAATTAACCAACAAATCACATGCTAATGTTACACACTATACTTGAGCCAATGTACTAAACTGAATGACAGCTGCAAAATTTCTCAGGTTTTAAATGTGACATCAGGGTCAGCTCTTGATATGACCCTTAGGTACCTGTTTTTATCATAAACTGTCATTTTGGTGTTACAATGACTTTTTAATGTTTCAAAAGTTAATCCTTTGGATTGAAATGTTCAATGAATGGCTGGAGTGATTTGGACGGAAATTTTCATAAGGAGACAAAGGATCTACATTATAACCCCATGGAAAATACAACTACACAGATGTCAAAAAGGAAAATGCAAAAGAAATAAATACATAATTAAAAGCAAACAGATATATAGATAGATAGTTTAACAAAATGTTGGTATTGCTTAATGCTGTATCTATTGCTTGTGTTCCTTCAGTCATGCATGGAAATGCAGTTAAGTATGATGCATTCTGAGGAGCAATGCTTTTGTGTCTGGCTATTTGCTGGTCATAGTGAGGTCATCAGGAGTGGGTAAGCAGGCTTTGTAAAGGTCCCTGCACAGGTGTGACAGCAGCCCTCGCTGAAGGAGTGCAGTGAAGCATGAAACAATCATCTAAATGTCTGTGGGATGAAATGGCTAGTTAACAATCTTTTGACTGCCCCAACCTCCGAGCTTTTGTCGGGTATCGATCGACCAGCTGCCACTGGGTTATTGTCAGGCTGGATGGGAGCCCCCTTGGCTGGGATGGATGGGTAGCAGTTTATGTGTGTGTGTTCGGTAGAAGGGTGTTGCTTCTTTCTAAGAGGCTTTCCCATCCTTTACGTTGTAGTTTATTCTAGTTAATTAGGTAAGATTCTTTAGAAGCACGAAAGGGGGGGAAAAGCTGTTTAGGGTAGCTCATGGTTTGCAAAAAAACAGTTGCTGGTCCCCCTTGACTTGCATAGTGTTTTGAGCTGATAATGTGTTAATGTGTGATAATGTCTTTGAATGACATCACATATATGAATAAAGCAGACACGCCAGCCTAAAAAAATTATGTATAATACCATCTAAATGAAAATATATATTTTAAGTAAAGATAATTTATTCAATAAATTAAAGGGGGGGGGGGGGGTACAATGGTGTTTCATGTATTCAGAGTTGTTCACAATGTTGAAGAGAAGGATTCTCATGCTAAACATGGCCAAAGTCAAAAAAAAAAATAAAAATTTAGAAGAATGACTGATAATTTCTGTGCCGAAAATCTTACTTCCGGGTTGGTACAAGTTTCGGCTGTTTTTTTTTTTTCGATCGTGGATTTAATGACATATACGAGAGTTGAACTCCTTATAGCATCTCTGTCGGAAAAGCGCGCCCGCGCACACATCGACCAACCGGGTTTTTGGATGTGAGGGAAAGTTTACTGTGTTCAGCTTCCCAAAGAACCCAGCGTTACATGAACAGTGGATGAAGTTTGTTTTTCCGGGGCAGGAACGGAGTGTATCCAGTGTTCGAACTATACCGTGTCCTTTGGGGGAGCCCACTTCTTTTTTTTTTGGGGGGGGGGGGGGGGGGGGGGGGGGGGGGGGGGGGGTTAGAAGTCGTGCACATGCGCATGCCTCAAATAAGGACTTACAACAGCTACAAGTGTATGCACTATTATACATTATCGACACGAGTGCCTCAAAAAAGGACATATAATGACTTACAAAGATACATAACAGCTACAATATGCACTATTATACTTTATCGACACAAATTGATAGGTCAGGAAGACAGCCTTGAATGATGTTGCGCTCTCCTCCGTTAATTTAGAATTCACCTCAATTACTTTATTTGCCAGAATCGCCTTTTGCTTAGTCAATGCCACTTCAATGGCCATCTTGTGTGCAATGCTGTCCCTGTATTTATATATAATTTTTCGCGACTGGTTCTGAGCATTAATCATTAATCCACTCCTCAGACAAGTGCGTGCCAGGTACCTTTTCAGACAGAAGAAGGTTTTTTGCGTCCTTTCAAGTTGTAACGAGTGGAAAAAAATGTGGCCCCTTTAAGAGCTGCGCGCTCCCTGTAAAACGGTTTGCACTCTGTATGATAATGTATACACGCGCGACTCGAATCCCCCATGTATGCGGGTAATCTCTGTTTGGAAATCATTTTGTTTTAATCTTGTTTGTTTTGTTTTGGTTACGCTGTGGACGGTGGAACATGGCACAGACAATTGCCCGAGTTCGATTGGAGAAATAAAACGAGTCGTTGTTAAATGTCAATCGCCTCCGTGAGTTTTGTCTGGCCTAATAACTTTGTGAGCTATCCATATTTTTTCCCCCTCCTGACACAACGCGTTACAAAGTGATACACCCCAAGCTTCCATCCTTAACACACAGCCATGTATATTGGCTCTTCCAGTCTCTCCACTGCTGGCTGTTCCAGTTTAACGCGAGAGAGGACTCGAAGCAAGAGGGGTTAGGATCCCAGAGATTACTTTTCTTCAGCTTCATGCGTTTTCACAGTGGGCTTGGCTTGAGGTTTACCAGTGCTTGCAGCAGGTGAATCAGTCGTGCTTTATCACTACACAATTTCTTAATAATACCAAAATTAATTGAACTACCTTGTTTTCTTTTTGCCCTGGCTATGATGCTATAACTGCATAATGGAAGGACTTTGCGCACGATAAATGGCCTCCAACGTTTATTTTTTTCTACGAACCTATGACATACTAACATGGAATTTGCAGCGCAGCACCCCCACACCTTGATGCTGTGACGTCTTTAATCTTTATTGAAGTTAATTAGGTTTTTTGCCATCATAATCACATTACAAAACTGAAATTGCACTTAAAAATATTCACATTGTCAGTATTTTTTGAGACCCCCCAAAATTTCAGATTTCTCGTTTTCAGGGGAGCCCATGTCTTATTAAGGGGAGCCGAGCTCCCCCTAGCTCCCCCGTAGTTCGCACTATGAGTGTATCAAGTGCCTTTGTGTGTTCTGGTCATTTGAGTGACGAAACTTCCTAATCATCCGTAAGAAGGAGGCGGGAACCGGCGCACAATCAAACATCGCCGTCGCTCCAGTTTTATATCCTTCCATCTCCTACGTAGGACTCGAGACAGGTGGTGGGTCGCAGGTGTAGCTCATCTCCAATCACTACACCTGGCCTCACTCCTTGTTCCCACGTCTCTCGGCCCCGCCCCACTCGTCACAATATGTTAATGGAAACAACACGAAACATCAGTAATATTATAGCTGTGTTTTTCTTTTTATAAATATGATAAAACCAAAGACATTTGGGATATATGAAGGATGCAGTACTACTCTATAGGTACTCAAAATTAACATGAGATTGGGTGAAACTGTGTATGTTATGTACCATTCAAACAAACAAACAAACAAAGTTTTGCAGTTGGTGAGATCAGGCATGTTTAGGCACAGTTATTTGTTTGTTTGTTCATCGATTAATTCATGCATTCATTCATGCATTCATTCAGTGGAAGAAATAAATACTTTATTAACTAAAATGTAAAACATTTTCAATAGCAGAAGTTGGTCTAACACAATAGATCAAAGAAATAAGCTGGTCAGATCTGAACTGTTAAATTGTTCAAACTGATCATACCATCAAACCATTAGAATGAATGCAGCAGATCACAAATCCAATCATCGCTGTTATTTACTACACACTTTATTCCCAGACTTTTTGTTTTTGACTGTCCCCTACATTACCCCAGTGGGTGCGTGCAAGTTTGTCAGTATGAGGGGAGGAGAGTCAGCCCTGACTCCTACAGTTTCAGTAATTATCCACTGCCCATTCTGTCCATCCAGAGCCATAATGGAGACCAGAGCGTGTGCCTGTCACCACTACAGAAAGAGAGGGAGGAGACAAGGGAGAGACAGGGCGGAGAGGACAAGTATTTGCCTACCTCATTATGTCATTGTGGTGACACAAAAGCAACTTTTCTTTTTCTTTTGTCACTGTGACAAAACATTAAAGTTAGCAAACTCATTCTGAGAGGGGCCCTCCTGCATTATTATTTGATTTTTAAAACATTTTTTTTTTTTTTTAGTTAGTTAGTTAGTTTATCTTTGTGAAGTGATTCATGGACCTTTTAGAGTTATTAGACATCAATTTTCAGGTTCTATTAAGATCAAACTAACTACTATATTTTTATTATTATTATTATTATTACTACTACTATTATTACATAAAGTGCGCATATGACTTATAAATACATATAATTATAAATGTAAAATATACATGGAACTAAGTTTCTTATGTTGAAATCAGATTCAGTGTCAGAACTGTGAACGTAGCCTTCATTTGATGCTTATTTAGATTATATATAATAAATACTAATGCAATCATTGACTGATCATCTTAATCATTACATTTAAACTGTATTTATTAGGTTTTAAAGATGTTATAGTTCATGCCCTCCAAAGCACGGTCTACTTTACACACTGCTCACTTGGGAAGGGAGGTGTATTGATTGTTTTTTTGTATTCGCAGACATTCCTTTGTCCTTCCATAGTCTGACACTTGTTTTTAATCAGTCAGCTGATGGCTCTTGGCTTATAATTTGTGTTCAGTTGACACGAAGAGAATTTAGATGTCACAGACAGAAAGGCGCTGGAGCTGTGCTGAGGTCAGCAGACACTTGTAGTGTGGCGGCATGTCATAGCAACAAAAAGATGCTCCTGTTCTCAAAAAACTAAATCATATTAGCTATATTTTACTAAGTAGCTTTAAGTTTTAAAGTTAAAGTTTTATTTTGCTAAATTTTTTAATCTAATGTCTCAGTCAAAACATCTCCATTTTTGTTTAATTGTAATTTTATTTATTTTTTTTTTCAGACAGCGACCAAAGAGCCTGCAGAAAGATGCCACTGAGACCTTGTGAACGTTGCTAATTCGAATCTCATTCCATCAGATGCCACTGTTTTAAACTTTAGCTGCTTTTTCTTAAAATGTACATATACACATACAATATATATTTTTAAGTAAAAGTTCTCTCAAACTTCGTTTTAAAGAATTCTCTTGATTCAAAAATCATTTTTACAATGCAGAAACCTTGCAGAAAGTGTCTTTCTCTTCTTAAATTGTCCGGTCTTGCATTCAAAAATCCATCCCTTTAGGCCAGGTAAAAATCATATTGAGGAAAAAGTAAAAGTGAGAGAACTGAGGAATGGAGGGATGAGGGTGGGGCTTGATAAAGGAAGTCAGGACGGTCTTCTCGCTATGCAATTTAATCACTGTATACCCAGGCAAGTATTGACAGTTGTCCTGTGGAAGCTATTAAAGTTGCTGTCCAAGGTTAAATGAAATTGCAGTTTATCAGGGGAGCGTTGAGAAAATAAGGGAATCTGCAGGAGCCGGCTGATTAATGTGGAGCATGATCAACACAAGGGGGTTCATTAAACCATACATCACTAGGGTAATTTAACATGTCATCATGCCTGCTGTCTTTATGTGTGCGTGGGGGTGTGAGATTGTATGTGCTTTTTGTCATGGTTACACTGTACAAAGAATCAGTGTCGGTTTGGATGTTGGTGGATGTTATATTGTAAGGAATGATATGCAGCGTTGTATTGTGCTGAAATGAAATAACGGTAATTGTTCAAATGCTCCTCTCCACATTTGGTGTTATAAAAACCTACAGAGTAAGTGGAAGGGTAACCTTCACATATATGTTTTTCTAGACATTTTGCGGACTTTTAGAAATAAACCCTAATAAAACAACAGTGGCAAACAGTGTGCATAGAATACATCATCAGATAATTTTTACATTTCTGAAATGTCATAATTTTCATGACGTTTCCACAGTATCTCATATGAATTTTGTTTAGCAGCATTTTGGGGTGAAAATATTGAAATCTTTTTATTTTTTTTTATTTATTTTTTTTATTTATTTTCTTTGGAACAAAAAGGCAGACTTCTTTGCTTTGCCACAAAAAAAATAATTTAATATATTATTTAATAGATTATCCTAGATAATTTCAAGATTTTAATTTAATAGTTATATATAACTTGATTGAAAATGATACACAACATTATAATGTATTACAAGAAAAAATAGTCTGTGATATTTATCTTGTTTTAATTATTTTTGTTTTCTTAGTTTGTTGTTTTTCATTGCTCCTGCTAATATCTAAAAAAAAAAAAAAAAAAAAAAAAAAACAACAACAAAAAAACAATTAGGGCATTAGGTCTGAAATTATATAAATATTTATCTCATTTGTTACATGGCAGGAATAGGCTAATTAATGTTGCTTTTACATCTCTGATTAGAATATTATTGTTTTTTTTTATGTAATATTTAGTGCTGCATTGCAGAACCTTGACCTCTCTATTGCCATCTGTGGTTAAAAATAGATATTATTTTGAATATTTTATTATGTAGCTGAGAAATATAATTTTATGATTAAGAATGTGGGAACAGGCAAAAACAATAACAGCTACAACATAAATAGTATCAAAAAGTATAAAGATGAAGTACAAAAAAATTACAAGACAATTGAAATGTAAAAACAACATTTGTTAGATTTAAGAAAAGTCTACTTTTTTGTCATAAATGTTCCCACAGTAAAGAACACCTATGTATATAATAATTTAGAAATATTTAATATTGCGAGTGACTTTATCACTGAAAAAAATAACAATAAAATAAATAAATAACAGTGACAAACAAGTACACTACATCACTACTGCAGGGACATTTCTCTTAACATCCTCATCGTTTCACAGTTTCCCCCAATGTTCGGCCCTCTCTAATCAGGAGGGCCTCATGATCACTTGTGGTTTTGCAGTGGGACTAGCGCGTGGGCATAAATAAGGCTATGCTAATAGAGCTCAGCAAGACATGTCATTTATTATCAAGAGTTTGTTTACAGGAGGATAATTGATGGTGCCCACGGGACAGTGGAGAGTCGGACGTGAATCACGGGCCAGACGAGGCTCTTGATAAGGCGCTGAGAGTCGCTCGTAATTAAGCAGGGCACTAGAGACCAATTGTTTGTGGAATGATTTGGCCGGGGCTAATTGACATTAATTGTTTAATCTGATTTTCTTGCCTTCCACTGTGATTCTAAGTCAGGCCCTGTAAAGCAGTGATCCACAACACTGTATTAATGAGGTCTGGGAGGATATTAGTGTGTGTATGGATGTGTGTGTGTGTGTGTGGTCGAGGTTCATGCATATGGAAGGGAATTATTTCTTGGAACGTCTGGCTGTTCTCGAGGGAGAATCAGGAGAAGAATATGGTAAACGTGCACGTAATATTTCATGTTCACAGTGTTTACATTTTAAATGAATGAATCATTATTTGTCTTCTTGTCTTTTACTTTAAACTGCCAGATGATCTCGGTGGGCTACTTTCTTCCCTAATGTGTGGCATGTGGATACATGCTGTAAATGAAACTTTCAGCTCTGGTCAGCCTGCACACCTTCAGTCAGGTCATCACACAGTGCTAACAGCGGGGCTGATTTACCAGCGCTCTTCAAACCCCTCGGAGAACAGTTCAACCCCACTCTGTTCCACCTGACTGACACATAATGGCTTTTAATAGCCATATTACTTAAAATTACTAGGTCAACAGTAGCAAATGTGTTTCATGGCTCATTAGGCAAAAATGTTAGACAAACAGTGCCTCTATATTTAACATTAGCGGAGATGCAGGAGAAATTATTTCATGCTGTCTCACCAGATCTCATACTGGCAAAAGCAATGAGCTCCTGGAGAATGTGCAGGGTTCATTTATTTATTTTTTTTTCCTCATATGTCAGTGATTTTTAATCTGTTATGACTGTATATTAATTTAGATCGTGGTGGGTTTCCCTTTTCATTTCATAAATCACGTAAGAATCTTTGCAGAGTTGGAAAATTAACAATTATAATAAGTCATATGATGATATAAAGGAAAAATGATTTAAAACGTTTTTATTTAATTTGATACATGGAATAAATGCACATAATTTTAGTTTGTATATGCTCTACTTATTATTTATTGACCTTTTTTCAATATAATAATAATAATGATTACAAGCTAAATTACTTATTTTTGGATAAAATAAAAATGAATAAAATTAAAACTTTCCACTTCCACAAACTTTTTTAAATTATTTTAATTTTGTTTTTGCATCATTTGTGTTTTGATGATGCCAAATCTCTACAGTCTTAGTCTGAAATTAAATTATTGTGCCCATATGTATCTATTCCCCGTGTTATCTGGGTATTTAATATAATTAAACTCTAAATATGTCTTTTGAATTTCAATTAGGTTGAAGATCTATCAGGATTGCAGTGTCGGGCCCAAAGTTTTCCAAAGCATGTGTAGACGATAATGATGATGCTGTCATAGCTGAACTGTTATAATAACTGTTGTTCTTTCATATGTTCTTCATATGTTACTTCAGTAGTTTTGTTTCAAAAGTTTCCAGACAAAGACATCCTGCTTTATCTGATTACATTTGGCACATTTATGAAATCACGTAAAGATGGGACGAGCCGCACCAATGAACATTAGATCACATTTAACACTCATCAGCCTTGTAGCTTTTTTAATTAACACAAACCGTGATGAGATATTAATGATGATTAGAATGGGAGATGTAGTGTGTTATCAAGATCACTTGTGGTGAAGGGTGGACATCCGCTCTTGCTAGAATTACAGCTCGGTAATAGTTGGCAGACATACAGAAGCTTGTTTTCTTGATTTTAGTCTTAGAGTTTTGGAGTTAAAATCATTGATATACATGAAATTTACATTTACCATAATAAAACTCTTTCCATATCTTCATTTCATATTTGAAAATTAATTTTGACTTTAGCTGTTCATGGTGTAGCTCATTTGAAGGCTGAATTATTTGCATTTCAATTAACGTTTATCTTGTCAGTGTCTTCTCAATGAAGTATTTGTGATTTATCAGGGATGGCTGCCTTTACTTTGTGCTAATAATTGGATGCTATTGAAAGGATGAGTTTCATTGATTTTGTTGATGACTGCGGACATTACTGGAGCAAAGCTTAGATTGTCAGCGGGGTCTGTGTTGAGCCGCGATCAATGGCGGTGAATCTTCCCTCTGCTTTTTTATTTACTCCAGCCTGCATTGATTGAAACATGCTATAGTCCAGGAGATATTGTCAGGACACTGAAACCAAGCTCTGAAAGCTCAATTTAGATTTTTAATATCTATCAGGTTTATGTAAAGATGACGATGGTATCTGCTCTCTGATCCTTACAATGTCAAATGCTGAATACAGACTAATAGAGACTGGAAAAACCTGAGTTTTGGTACTAATACAGAGCATATGAATATAATGTATTTTATAGCATACACTCTAACACCTTTATAGTTTGGAGTCAGCAAAATATATTTTTAAATAACTTATGCATTGCATTAATCAATGTGTCTTTTTCAAATAAACCTGTTATTTTGAACTTTGATCAAACAAAAAAAAAGATAGCATGGTTTCCACAAAAAATATTAAGCAGCATAACTGTTTTCAACAATGAGTTTAATAAGAAATGTTTCACGAGTTCACACTTACATATAATTAGCTGAAGTATTATAGTGCATATTTGGCGTGCTGTCCGGGGCAGGGGCTCCGAGCTCGGGAATGGCCCGAACCTAGAGTACCCCCCCGTATATGTAAAAGTGTAAAATGAACTCTAATGGAGGAGATGGGGATGGAGGGGGGATGCTGACAAACCATCAATGGAGACAGGTAGGCTAATTCAGCTGTATTTATACCCTAAGGTTGATTATATTAAGTGGCTCCACCTGTGTTAATTAGGCTAAGTATCTGACGTGCTCCTCCCGAACCTTGTTATGAAACTGCATTTCACGAGTTCACACTTACATATAATTAGCTGAAGTATTATAGTGCATATTTGGCGTGCTGTCCGGGGCAGGGGCTCCGAGCTCGGGAATGGCCCGAACCTAGAGTACCCCCCAAAAAGCAATAGCGGAAAGGACAGCCGCCAGACTAAGGACCCCCCACAATAGCTTTGACATCTGGCGGGGACTGATATTTAAAAAGCAGGTTGGAAGGGCCTATATGTACTCCAGTGATTGCAACTTTACCTATTGGAGAAATGGGCCCCACCGGCTGCTTGTGTCAGACTATGTGATTTAGGGCGCCCGGTCGGGGGGGTTCAAGCCGTTGCACAACCGGAGCACCTCACTGCATTGGAACGGATGAGCCCCACCGGCCGATAGCGGAGGAGCGACGTGATTGGATTGCCCGACCAGGAGGGCCTGAGTTGTCTCGACCGGAATAGGTCACGGTGTTGGCGTACGGGCCCTACTGGCTAATGAGCCCCTGCTAGTCAGTGGGCAACCAGGGCAGATACCTAACCGAGAGGACCCATGAAGCCTCCGACTGGAGATCAAGACTCAGGACGACGGACGTGTAAGTCCTCTCGGTTTGAGCAGATAAACAGCTTTGGGCTGCCGACAAAGAGGACTCTTGCAACACCCAACGGGAGATCAATACTCACGGCATCGGATGGATAAGACCTGTTTGTGGGCAACAAGAAAAGAAAACCCGACCGGGAGCACTCTCGCCGACATCTGACACGAGCACAATACTCAACGGCGTCAGACGGGTAAGCCTCGCCGGCCGGGGAGCGGGAAAAGGAAAACCCTACTGCGCGGGCTCTCACAGCATCCAATGGGAGATCAGGACTCAGAACATCGAACGGGTAAGCCTCACCAGACGGGGGGGAAAAGATTTGGACAGAGTTTGGCGGGAAGTGGAGACTCTTGTCGTCATATGCGAGCACCGCCACCCGTCAAACAGGAACGAAAGTTTAGGTGACCGTGAGACTCTCGCCGACATCCGATGGGAGCTCAATACTCAAGGCATCGAACGGGTAAGCCTCCCCGACCGTAGCATGGAAAAGTAAAGTTTAAGTGGCTGGGAGACTCTCGCCGACGTCCGATGGGAGCTCAATACTCAAGGCATCGAACGGATAAGCCTCGCTGACTGTAGAAAGGAAAAGGTAAGGTTGTCTAGCTGGGAGGCTCTCGCCGACGTCCGATGGGAGCTCAATACTCAAGGCATCGAACGGATAAGCCTCTCCGGACGTAAGACGGAAAGGTAAAGTTGTGTTGCCAGGAGGCTCTTGCCGGCGTCCGATGGGAGCTCAATACTCAAGGCATCGAACGGATAAGCCTCGCTGACTGTAGGAGGAAAAGGTAAGGGTGTGTGGCCTGGAGGCTCGCGCCAGCATCCCGAGGGAGCTTAATACTGACGGCGTCGGATGGGTAAGCCTTTTAGACCAAAGGATGAAAAAAGTTGTCTGGCCGGGAGACTTCGCAACCATCTGACGGGAGCTCAATACTCGCGGTGTCGAATGGGTAAGCCTCGTCGACCGTAGAAAGGAAAAGTAATGTGGTCTAGGCGGGAGGCTCTCACCGACGTCTGATGGGAGGTAATTACTCGCAGCATCAGACGGGAAAGCCTCTCCGAACGTAAGACAGAAAGGTAAAGTTGTATGGCCAGTATTGGGCCAGACAGTGAAGGAGGGTTTTTTTTTTTAAACACGGAAAAGGCAAAGTTTGGATCAAGCCGGAAGCACTCTTGCAGTGCCTGACAGGGTTCAATACTAAGAACAATTTGGTTGTCTAAAGGGTAGACGCTATGACGATTACTGCATAATTGTTTAACGAATCCAATGAGCTGCTTCCGATATAAAGTCAGAAAATCTTGGTGCAGTCACTGTATTTGAAAATTTAAGTGTACAAAAAATAAATAGAATTTCCTGTGCCAGTGTACCTCGGATGGGTGCCATTAATCAGCGATATGGCCATTGTCAATCGTCATCTTGTCAGTGCGTGAGATTGACGATACGTATACGTATGTAATCGTGCTTGGGTAGAGGAAGACAGAGACTCTGTTCTTGTCATGGCATGACTTTTTGCTGTTTTAAACCATGCGGGTGAAAGAAAGAGAGCCTATGGAATCACCGATAGTCTAAAAGAATATACTTTCAGATGCACTGATAAACTGATGTTAAATATGAATCTATTATATTTAAAACAGCTAGTTCATGTAATCGGGTACTACGGTCATCTCGCTTGTCTTGTGAAAAATTTGCTGCATCTGCACACGGAAGTTATCTATCTAAATGATCTGGAAATCGGTCAATGGTAAAACAATAGAGGATTTCATTTAAAGTTCAACAATTAAACCCTAATATGGACGTAAACGAACATGTTAAATATAGTATTCAAAACCGGTAAATATATTTGGAGTAAGGTTTAGTTGAAACTGATGCATTGGTCGTACGTGGTCCGGACCATGCGCCTCATGATGAGACCGACACAACGCCACGGAAACAAAAGAATGAGATGCATTCTAACATAACGGAGGCATTAAACTTAGTTAGTGAGGCTTGTGTAAAATATTGCGCATACCAGATTACTTGTTACAGTGCAATGAAATACCTTGTATCTGCAGACGATGTACGTCTGTTTGTGGATTGAGACTTCTTCATCGCCTACAGGCTCGAATCATCCTTGCAAGCACGGGCAAGCGTGAAATGAAATAACGGAGCAGTTTGGTAGCTGAATTGTAGTGGCCGCCTAATAATGATAATAAAATACAATAATAGGAGAATGAGTCTAATATCGTCTTGACTATAATTGGTACGTAATACTATCACCACCACCTAGGATGAATAGGCATAACTTGGAAGCGGAGGTGATGTCGACTTTTGCCAGAAGAGAACCAACGACCCATTGAATGATGAAAAAGGATTTGAGGAGATACAGAAAAGGCTCCAGCGGGAGCAGACACTGCTGCGGCAGTGGGGAGATACAGAAAAGGCTCCAGCGGGAGCAGACACTGCTGCGGCAGATACAGAAAAGGCTCCTGCGGGAGCAGACACTGCTGCGGCAGTGGGGAGATACAGAAAAGGCTCCTGCGGGAGCAGACACTGCTGCGGCAGTGGGGAGATACAGAAAAGGCTCCTGCGGGAGCAGACACTGCTGCGGCAGTGAGGAGATACGGAAAACAGATAAGTAAAGGGGAGCATGGGAAGAAGAGGAGAGATACACGCCATGAACACACCCCCGGAGCAGTGGGTAACCATTTATGCTGCAGCGCCCGGGGAGCAGTTGGGGGTTCGGTGCCTTGCTCAAGGACACCACGTTCATGGTATTGCCAGCCCGAGATTCGAACCCACAACCCTAGGGTTAGGGGTCAAACTCTCTTACCACTAGGCCCATCTTCCCCCTCCTTGGCTGTGGGAAGAGTAGACAGGTTAGTAACATTTGATGGGGCAACCTAAAAAATTAATGCATAGTCTACTGTGTTGCCAGCTTAGTGATTGGTTGCCTAATTTGACAATTCCTTAAGCCTTTGTCCACATTAGTACGTTCCTGTTGGAAAAGCATCATTCCTCTTGTTTTGGCCTTCCAGCCTTTTTAAGCAGCCTCCAAAACTGATAAATTTGAAACACTGGTTTCACATGGTAGTATAGACTTTAGAAACAGAGGCTTCTGAAAACAATGAACATCATTTAGTCTTGCAAAACATACCAATAGACATGATTATGGCAATGACATAAATTGCAGTTATGTGCTATTTACTTCCAAGCAGTTTCTAAAGATATTTACTTGCATGCTTTTCAATATTATAGACCTAGAAAGACAACAGAATTTTTTACTCACACTTGCTGTCCTGCGGCAAAACGAGGGTAGTGGTGTATTAGATAAATTCTAAGCGATCACGCCAATAAATGGTGAAATATAACCCTAAATAAATTGATCCTGCCAGACTAATTGCATGAAACTTATGTCTGTGTGAGGTTTAAACATGCACGGTAAGGCAGATAATATCTTTGGACATTTCAGTGTGGATGACGACTATGGGAAAAAAGCCTTGGCTTCGTGGTAAAAATTGGCATCGTCATCCAACAGAACTATGTCATAACCTCATTTAAACAAACTTTAAGCCACCTTCCATGGCACACGACATTTGGACACGATTGTCATATTTCTCCCTCTAGGCAGTCGTGCAGAACTTTCAAACTGGTCGTGCAGCAACTGTTACCTTGGCATGTTCACCATGGTAAAATTAATGATTTTAATGAATATAATGTATGAATACATCGTCACAAATCAGATGACCCCCAAATAAAACCGTAGGTTTTATGGGGTTAATCAAATAAATAATGGTTTAATAATTATTTCTTCCATAATTATTATAACCCACCATTTTACATAAATTGTGTTTGAAGAATAATGTTAAAGTTAACGAAATATTGGTAATTCTGACCTCGCAGTGCTGCAACAACGCGTCGACGTCATCGATTACGTCGACGTGCGTGAAATGCGTCGACGCGTCACACGGTTTGTTTACATCTCGCTTGACGGCATACTGGGAATGAAGAAAGTTGCAGTCTTTCACGAAAACAGAGACCATTGTATGGGAATACTTTAAAAAGAGGACAAATAAAATGGCCCTTTGTTCACCTTGCAAAACCGATATGGTGTACCACGGCAGCACAACTGCGATGCACGAGCACCTCAGAGGAAAACATCTTGGCGCTCTCCGGTTACGATTTAACTGGTTACCGTGTGATCTGGTGACCAACTTCCTGGTTCAGGTCTGATATTCTTGCCTGGAAAAAAGAGTGAGTCGCGACGCGCATCGCGCCGCTTCCATTATGAGCGCGCTTATCGCGCGCCTACATTGGAAATGACGTGATAAGTGAACGGCCCCTTAAAAGACGGCGTGCTGCGAGACAACAGTCACAAACCACCGGGCTACCCCGAATCAGCTCCAGATCTCTGGAAACCAAGCTAAACCATAGCAGAACCCGGACTACATTTTATGGTTTGTGATACTAAAGAACATTTCATGACTACTGTCAATTTATGGCTACTGTGGTTTAATAAAATTCATATTTACCATAGTAAAATCATTTTCTTTGCCTCTTTATTATTTTATACTGTAAAAACTTAAAGGTTGAAATATTATATTAGAAGTTGTATATATTTTTGTAAAGTTCTCCAAAGGATTCAATGACTAATTAAAAAAAAAGAACATTAGATTAATAATTTATTGTAATAAAAATAATTGTTAGATTAGTTGACAGAAAAAATAATCGTTATTTGCAGTTCTACCTTGCACCGATAGATTTGATTAGAAAACATCACATCCGGTTGGGCGTTCGCATACGGTCTAGTCACAGAGATCAAATATTTGGACGCATCCGAGGCTCAAATCGGATCTGAAATTTCCGTATACGTATGTGAACAGAACTCCACGCAGCTGCCGCACTACTTTCTAGCTGCGAACCTGTATTTAACGTCTTCACCTGAAAATGTACTGATTACGCCGCTATAGCAGGCAGCCTCAAACTGCGTCTCGGTCGGAAAAGCCGCTGCAACAGGCTGAGCCGCGGTGGGTAAGAACTGAAGTGTGATTCCAGCACTCGAGGAGAGCCCGGTCTTGATCGGATCAATCGTGGTGTTAAGCGAGGCAAGCTCGAGCTTTGCATGGTCTATTGGCCAAGACGTGTGGCTTGGCGAAAAGAGCAGCTGTCGCGACAACGTTTGATGGTGCTCAGCGGCCGTGTTTAATGATCATGGGTATCAGCAAAAGTAGCAGATCTGAAAAATCCCCGGTACGGATCTCCTTGGTGGAAGAAAAATTGAGTCTGTGATAAGATGGCAGACAGAGCGAACCGGGATGCTGACAAACCATCAATGGAGACAGGTAGGCTAATTCAGCTGTATTTATACCCTAAGGTTGATTATATTAAGTGGCTCCACCTGTGTTAATTAGGCTAAGTATCTGACGTGCTCCTCCCGAACCTTGTTATGAAACTGCATTTAATATGACACTGAAGAAAGAAGTAATGGCTGCTATTTTTTTTTAAAAAATGCAACTTTGGAGAGTCTAGGCAACTTTTTTTAATATTAAAATATCTTACAGACCCCAATCTTTTGATTTTTTTTTTTTTTACTAAGTACATTTAAGGGTTTTATGCTGATATGAAATATCAGCAGTATATTTGATCTAGATTTAGATAATACACATATATCATCAGTTTCAATGCATTTTTTAAGTATTTTCATGAAATGGCAGTGGGAGGATCTTAGCAAATCTCTCAAAGAGAGTAAGAAAGTGTAGAGTTTCTTGTTTAAACTCTTCAGTCTTGAGTTGAACCAAGACAATTGTTTTCGTCCAATAGATTAATCTCAGTCTAAACATCAGACAAACTCAACACAACAAAAAATGGGAAACGATGGGAAAAGTGCTGTGCATTCACTGCACTCATGCAACTCATTCAGGTATTTTCTGTGGAAATACAAAATCTTACTTCTCATTTCTTCCCCAAAAAGTGGTCTAACACTGACAAATGAACAATCCCTACAATCTACCTTGTTGTTCTTGCCTTTCCCTATAACTTTACCCATAAACACCGGCTCGCTTATGCTGTCTGTGAGGTGACGTTTGCATATCCCATTTTCACAAGAGCTTAGAGAAAGGTCACTTGTTGAAACCCATCTGGGACTCACGGGGTTGAATGTAATCAGTATGCACTTGTTATTCCGGGTGCCTGTGCATTCTCTTTTTATCTGCTTGTTGGAGAGAAGTTAATTTCCCTTGTGGCCTTTTTGTAATAAAACAGCATTATCTGTTGCACTAGGGAAGAAGCATATTAGCTTTCTCAGTAGTGTTTGTCACAGAGGTGATCACTTATAAACTTATTTACTTAATTAGATTAAGAGCGCTGTAAAGGCCCTGTCTAGAGTGAGGAGGCGTATCTTGTCTGTCCATAATATCTCATGACCTCTCCAGCCGGAAAGCACAATGTCTGGGTATCTACGTTCCTCATGATCCTAAGGAGAATTATGATGATACCAATGGCCGGCGCTTAATATCGACCATGTCTAATTCTGATGAGTCGCACTTACAGCGAATCTGGTATCTGAAGTAGGCCGACGAGGGAGGTTGGATGACAACCATTTTAACACCCGGCTCAGAATGCGGGCGCCCAGTGCATGTTTGGAATCACCTGAACTGAACAGAATGACAAAAGCTCCATACTACAAGCATAATAAGCGCCAATTGCCCTGTCTAAAGCTCTTAATGTGGCTATTTTGCACAGCGCTGCACGAACATGTGCTATTTGATAGCCTTGAGTTTCTTTAGCCATTCAGTTTGGCTAATCCTTCCCCTTACGCTTAGACTGCAGCCTGATTTGTCGGTTAAACTGGATCTGCCACACTTTGTCCTAAACAGCCTGATGGCAATCTGACAGTGCAGGAAAGCAATCCAAAAATGATGTTTTCTTTTGCAAATTGCAGGTACACGTCGTGTTGGCTTGTCCTGCAAGTCACAGCTTGAGTTTGTTGCATTTGGTTACAGCGGAGCAAGTTTTTTCAAATAACCATGCATCTTCAAGACTAGAAAATAAGTCAAGGGGGTGCCACAGTTCACTTAAGCCAGCTAATATGAGCATCTTTTTATTTGGGGGTGGGGAGGGGGGCTTTCTCACACACCCTTTTTTGTGATTGAAGAACGGGCACCGAGAGTCCCACAGGTATATGTGTGTGTATCTTTGTGTGAACCACTGAAGGTGAATGCAATGCTTTGCTGACCCATGGAATCTACCTCATTATCTGTCCCATTGTGCTATTCTCCTTCCTTGGTCCCTTTCACACCCTGTCACCCAGCCACCTCCACTGCCACCGGCCTGGCCAGCTCATTCATGTATCTTCAGCCGATTGTGAGGCCCCTCTAACCAGGGCCCTGCAGCGAGCAGGGGGAAAGGGCGGCCCCTGCTTTGTGTTTCCCTTGCCGCTCTTCACACGCACAGCGGGGAACTTCCTTTCTCATGTCACCGAAACCGGCATGGCCTAATCCGCCTGGCCACACCACCCGCCGAGCATGCTGGGAAGGGGCATTTATAAAGCAGTCCCTAATGGTTCGTTAATAAATCGCTTCCATTTTACGCTCGACTCTTCACACCCGCGTAGAGGAGGATAGCGCCGGGCCAGAGAATCTGTTGTCAGGCATGTAGACGAACAGGCTCGCTGTCACCCGAGCGCTTTGTTATGAGAATCTTGGGTGGAATCACAGATTCTCGGATGTCAGAAGATGAATGTATGAGTTTTTTTTACCTTAGATAGCAACAAGCTGTGATTGTGCGGAGGTGTGAGTTTCGCTCAAGGGTTAATGGTTAGAGCACTGCCCTGCTGACCGTTTGCAGCCCCTCATGGGTCTCTAGAGAATCTAATACCCATCATCCTCTGTCTTTAAAGAGGTGACTTTTGTTAAAGCACTCTGGCTAAGAGGTTAGACAGGAGCTCCATATTGACTTCGACGGTAACCAAGATGCGTACGGTCTGTGATCTGAATGTCCCCCATGTGAGGCGTAGAGGGGGGTGCTTGTGTGAATGGGACCATGGGTGATTGGCTCAGCGGGAGCGGTCAAGGGTGTTAGGGGTGTCGGGAGCCCACAGTGCTAATCTTGTTAAGTGTGACACACAGCCAGGGGGAATGGTGGGGTGGTCCCACTAAGACAAACACACTCACACACACACATACACTAACAAGTGCGTAATGCACAAAGATGAATATGAGGGCAGAAGTGCATATTAAAATATTTTAGAATGTTAAGATATAATTAGATTATATAACTGGACATATATATGTATGTATATATGTGTGTGTGTGTGTGTGTGTGTGTGTGTGTGTGTGTGTGTGTGTGACTTAATGGTTACATGACATAACATTTTTAGAATCATTACGTTTTAACTGTTTTTGAAAATTGTATACAATGGTTTCAAAACCATAACCAACCAAAACCAACATGAAAAAAAAATTGCATTTTAAACAAGATTTTCAAATATTTTTCCTTTTCTTTACCAATGACACTCCTATACAGCATTGCCCCCTATATGGTAGTCAACAATATTTATTATAATGATTTGCAGCCAAGCACAAAAATATTGGCCTTCAAAAAATGAGTTAATTATTCTGATGAGCTTTTGTGCTCATTTAGATCTTGAACTGTTGTTGCAAAACTAATCCTAGCAACTTTTTATTTCATTTTATGAAATTACAGTCAAAATTCATGAGTGCATGAGTATGGCATAAGTGGATTAAAGTAGCAATTAGTTCTTTTTTTAGGTTTCACAGTCAAAGTAGTAATTTCAGAGGCCATGGGGTCATGTAGTTTGTCACGAGAAACTGAGATTGGGTCAATTAGAGTGTAGGAGGATGTGTTCAGTTCATCTGACAGCTGCATGTGGTGCTACAAAACTTCACGATTAGTGCACATTTAGAAGAGAGAAAAAACAAAACTGAAAGAGTGAACGGTCTATTATAATCTGCCCACAACATCGCACCAAGAGCCAAGACATAATGGACCTCTTTCATTTTTGCCGAAAACAAATGCAATTATTATACCATCGATTCCTCATATAGACTGAGCACTTAATAATGTGCGATTTTGAGATTGGAAGTGATTTGGATGATGTGTTGCAGTTTTTAATGCATGGAGAAGCAGAACCATTACTGGCACTCCTCACCTCCAGCAATCTGCTCTGAACCCTCTGTAAGTCAATCAATGCTCTCGGTTATCCAGAGAGGCATAAATTGGATGGTTATAACAAACAAAAAGCTATCAGTGGCTTTGAATAGAGAGCAACTACTGAGCAGGGTTAAGCGTCAAAAGCTCTGACTAACCGTGAGCGAGCCACTGTCATCAATAATATGAAAAGAGAAAGAAAAACAGCCAGGGGAGTATGAGTACCTCGGGATAATGGTGGAGCAGGTCTAAATCTATAGGTTATGAAATGCACTCTCTACCTGGATTGCATTTCCTGTGATTCTGTACATAATTCATACACAGAAATAGCTAAAAAAATAAAAAAATAATAAAAAAAAAGCTCTTTCCTGTTGTGTATGCATGATACTCTGTATATTGCATGCGTTAATGTGAATGTCTCAGCGGGACACTCGGGGAGGTTAAGGTCATGATGGTTTATGAGGCTGGTCCTGGTAGCAAACATAATTTGCAGCATGTTTTTTTTTTTTTTTTCAGGTATAAACACTTCATCTTGTCAGACTGTGGTATAGCATGTTATTATCGCGCTTCCTCTTGCTAAGTGGGATCTATATTCCTGTGGTGGGGATTTCCAGTGTCTTTCCATAACAACTCCAATCAAAGAAAATGAAGGGGTATTTAGTTCTTCTCCAGAAGTGTTCTGCAAACTTGCTTTGTAGCGTTAGACGAGGAAGTCAAGGTGAGTAGTGGCAAAAAGTGCTTAGTACACTTGAATTTTTTTATTTATTTAAGCTCACAGAGAATTATACAAATTATAAAAAGCATTTCTGCTGTATTCACTTGACACAGTTGGAAAAGTTTTATAAATTACACTGCTGGAAAAGTTTTGTGCATTAGAAAAATAAATAATGACTATTAAATAATGACTATGATGATGATGGTGGTGATATAATTAAGAATGTTTACTTCTCAAGATAAGAGATAAGAAAAAATATAGTCTTCAGATTTCAGGTAAGGGAAACCTTTAGCCTATAGATTTAAGATGTCCATGTAATACAATTAGTTATATGAAAAAGGTCAAAAAAATGATTTTAATATTTAAGCATGCCTGTGTGTAAATTCCATATTAAGGGGCTTCCCTGTCATCAGGGCAATTCAAGCGTGAAGTTGCAAATGCAAAGCATTGTGTTGGACTGCAGTCAGTCCAGCTTCAGCTGTTACTGAAGGCAAATGCACCTTACCAAGCCACAGACAGCACAGAATGATTGAAATCCCAACTGTTAACTGTTAAATTTATTAAAATAATTAAGAAGTTTTTATAATGTATTTTTAATGATTTACCTCTATGCCACAATAATGAAATATATTTATATTATTTACATCAACAACAGCAAATTCTTTTGTATGCTTTTCTGATCCTACCCTGGGATGCCCATCTCGAGGTAACTAGAGATTACGCCAGCTCCAGCGTGGGACCAGCCTCATAGAAAGACTTCAGATGACCTCTATGAGGTCCACAGATGACGCCAATTTGAATCTAAATGCACAGTCGCAATATTGTCTCTATACTGTAATCATTATGATCACACTTGTATTAATCACTTTAATGAGCTTCTGCTTGAAATTAATTAATGTTAGCTAACTGTATGATTCAATTACTTTGAACTGTTCATTGGTGAAAATGACATCACTTGGACACACTCGCTTCTGATAACAGATCACTCTACATTGTAATGTAGACACATGCATTTTCTGATATATATATATATATATTTAGGAGCTAATATGATTGTTTCATTTTAAATAATTATTAATTATTTGAATTGTTTTATTTATTTCATTTATTAATATCTCAAATATGTCATATGCTAGAAAGTGCATGACACAAAAAACAAGGACATTTTATTTGATTTAAGTAAATTGCCTTTCATTTCAGGAAAATATCCAAGAATAAACACTTCATTCTTTATCATTTTTGTCTACGAGGTTAAGAGGTTTCCTCCAGCTCTTATTAGCTCCAAAAATAAATAAATAAATAAAGTAACAAGAAATAGAAAAAAATACAAGGCCATTGTCATTATTATCTGGCTGCCTTTCCTCTTCTCGCCCTTAGGTTTCCTCTTCAGAAATGAATGCCTTTTTAAATTGAAGCCGAGGAACTGACAGGTAATGGTTAGCACTTTAACTACTGATTTCAGCCTTTTTCTAAACTCTACATTCAATGAAGTCTTCATTTTATGTAAGTGTGCATAGTATTAAACACATTTTTTACTTTTTTTTTTACTTTGTATATAAGGTTGATTAAGGAAAGATGACTGAACTTGTATTACGTTTGATGTATATATTCAGTTTCTAAAAGGGTTCTGAATAATCTTTTGTCTACTAGGCCATTTTCGATATTTCTTTTATCATAGTTCTGTAGGGCATTTTTTTCCCCTCAGAAAAACTGTGTTCATCAGCTCTAATATCTAGTAAGAGTGAGCAGCGGAGCTGAATCTTTGGCACCTGCAGTGCTGTTCTTATGGCACTATAGCATTATGACATTATAAACACCCTGTTTGAATTAAATAAAGCACACTTTGCTTTTGACAATGAGTTTCTATTTTTCTCTCCCTCTCACTGTCTTTCTCTCTCTATGTCTCTGCTAAGCAAAACAGCTGTGCTGGCCTTACAATGCATAAAGTCTCTTGTTCCTTTTAGATAGTTAAATTGTGCATGAAATGTAGCTGGCGCGGGGAGCTACGAAGCTGGACTGATTAGGCAACATCTGTTACATTGGGGAGAAATCCGTGTCTGTCCTAATTAGCTGTCAGATGGGGATACGGTGTACCGGATGGCACAGGGGGCTGCCACAGGTTCCTCTCCCCCATCCCGTCACCTGCCTGACTGGCCGGGTCCTCCCACCCCTGGCTACCACCACTCATCAGATGTAATTATGGAGAACGCTGACACAATAGAGCAGAATGGAGGGGAACAAGCCATGTCCATCTGTACAGGCACACATATACATACTAAACCTGAAACATGGGAACTGTGGGTATACTGTGCTGACCCATACTAATTTTTGGACCATTTGTTCTGAGCTGAATTGATGTCTTTCAGCCGATTTGTAGATGTGTAATTACTCTTATCTATTTACTTAAAAATAAATTGTAAAATGCAGTTTATTACTTGAATACACCTCTTCTATGATATGCATGTCTTTAATGTCTGAATTAAAGTAAAGTTTGATATTTTTGTATTTATATTGGATATAATAATTATATTTTTTATATTTTGTTCACAGAATCATGTGGTGCAACCAACAAAACATCTATATGGAAAACATGTATTAAAATATGTTTAAATATATTTAAAATAATGACTGAGATTTATTTTTACTTGAACCATCATGTGGGCCACATGGAACATTGCAAAAAGGAGAGTCATATATTAAATTAATATAAACACAAGGAGTACATTTCCATGAACGTGGCACATGTTTTAAACTAGATTTTCTCCATCTTTATTGTGGACACTCTTATGCGTCGTTGATCAATGATAACACACCAATATAGCAGGTTTGTAGCTTCTGCCATAATTCATTACATGGAACACACAAACATACAGTACCTCCTCCTATTGATGATTCTTTCTGTAAATCCATACGTTTTAGTCAAGGACCCTCAGTAGGCAGGTTTCAATAGGCAAAGTGGTAATCCTCCACTAGCAGTTATTAGATTGGAGGGGGGAAACGTTGATGAAGAGAACTGTTCTGTAATTGTAACACTGCCCACGCTTGCTTTTAAACTCACCATGATACGAGTCAAGACCTCCTATACTTGGCTCACGTAAGGCTTGAATCGGTAAGCGCTAAAACATAATTACAGCAAAGCTATTAGGGCCATCTTAGACATTTATGCTCTGTGCTGGCACTGTGGAGACTGTCAATAAGAACACATTTAAAACTTTAACGTCTGTGTCACACAGACCTGATATGCACATGAGGGTAAATACTCAGGTAATGTAACAATACTGTATTGTGTACATCTTCACCCTAATCATTTTTAACAGGTTTTAAACTTTGGCTATACGCTGCTAGCATGATTGACAGGTTTCAGTGGCATCTGCACACTGATTGACAGACCATAATCAGTCCATGGAGATGTTAAAGATGTTACCTAAACTATGGACAATTGAGATGATGCCATCTCTGGTGTCTGACATAATATAATGCAACCATTTGCCTGGCTTTTTCATTTTTTATATCAATTCATCTTTCACAAATGTGAATTTATTCATATATATATATAAAGCTACAATAATAGACTAATACTATATTGTTTTGAGCATTATTTACTAGATCCGATTATTATTATTATTTTTACAGTTTTACAGTTTTTCAGTGCTTGATTGTATGTGGAATCTCATTAGAGTGCTGTGATGATATATTTTTTTAGGCCAACTCAGAAGTTCCTCTACAAATAACCAATAGGATTTTTCAATGTACTTTCGGATTATTGCAGAAAATACGCTCTGTGACCAACAACTGCTTATACAGTAAGTCACCACAGTTGCATGACTTCAGCGTCAGCATCACTAACATTCAAATCATTTGCAAGTGCCAACAGAATATTTCCTGCCTGGTTTTCCTGATCTTGGCCATTTGCATGTGAAATATAGCCTAGGTTATACTTATCATTTTAATCTCGTAATTGCTACAACATAATTCTGGTAATTTTGACTTTTTTTCTCAAAATATTTTGCCTTTATTCTCCTAATCTTGTTATTATTTATGATTATTATTAATTTTTGATGTGACACTAAAGCCCTGTTGTATATTATTGATGTATTTTATGTCTTAGAATAAAACTTTCTTGTGTTAAATATAGGCATTGCTATTAAAGACTTTTATTTCAGCCATTTAACCAAAACCATTAACTTATGGACCATTGAAAAATGTCCAGATATGACTCTACGTAAAATCAACACATGGAAAGCAGCTGGTCCGGATGGCATCCCGTGGCGCATTCTCAGAGACTGTGCTGCAGAGCTGGGTGAGGTGTTTACAAATATATTCAACCTTTCTCTGTTGAAATGCACTGTTACAACTTGCCTGAAGATGTCCACAATAGTGCCAGTGCCAAAACAGGCAGCCATAACATCTCTCAATGATTACAGACCTATTGCACTGACACCTGTAATCATGAAATGCCTGGAGAGACTGGTTCTGCATCACATCAAGGCTGCTCTGCCAATCACTTTGGACACTCACCAGTACATGGCCAATAGGTCAACAGATGATGCTATCTCCATTGCCCTCCACACTGTACTGTGCCATCTAGAACACCAAAGAACATATGCACGACTGTTGTTCTTAGACTTCAGTTCTGCTTTTAATACTATTTTAACTACCAGATTGTTCTCCAAGATGTCTGATCTAGGCTTTCATCATACCATCTGCCTTGGGATCAAGGACTTTTTAACAGAGTGGCCACAGTCAGTGAGAATGGGCTCACATAACTTCTCAGTTTTGACAATCAGCACAGGAGTCCCACAGGGATGTGTGCTAAACCCGTTTCTCAATTCTCTGTATACACATGACTGTGTTCCATCGCATAATACCAACACAGTTATCAAATCCGCAGACGATATAACTGTGGTGGTGTAGATCAGCAGAGGAAATGAGTCTGCTTACAGAGAGGAGATAAAAAGGCTGATGGTGTGGTGCACAGAGAACAATCTGTCCCTGAACATTAAGAAAACAAAAGAACTTATGGATTCCAGGAGGACACAGGACGTACATACCATACCATTGTATATCAATGAGGAGATGGTGGAGAGAGTGCTCAGTTTTACATTTCTGGGCACACATATCTCAGAGGAACTCACATTGACGATAAACATCACGGCGTTAGTTAAGAAGGCACAGAAGCGGCTATACTTTCTAAGAATGATCAGGAAGGTAAACCTGCCACCCTGACTCTTGTTGTCATTCTACCGCTGTTCCTTCGAGAGTATCCTCACACATGGTATGCTGGTGTGGTATGGAAGTAGCTCTGCAGCTGACAAAAAGGCTTTGCAGAGAGTTATCAAGACGAAAACATCATCCCAAAACAACAGCTGCCTGCCCTGGACGGCATTCTTACCTCCCGCTGTCTGCAGAAAATACACACTATTCTGAAGGAATCGTATCACCCTGCACATAACTTATTTGAACTGTTGCCATCTGGGAAACGTTACAGGTCTATCAAAACATGTACCACAAGATTCATGAACAGTTTTTATCCTAAAGCTATAACCATGCTGATCACTGAACTGAAAATAAATTCTTGACATGCAAGACGAAATAGTCACGTGTAATTATATTGAGCATGCTTTAAAATTATTATTATAAATTTTTTCTTAAGTTTAATGTGGTATTTATATAAAATTATTCCTTATTAACTGTTTAAATAATCTGTAGCTGGATACGTTGGTAAAAATAAAATAAAATAAAATGACTACAAATAATCTAAATATAATATGAAATGTAAACCATAAATGCAAAACCAATGAACTAATTTTCAGGGTTTGGCCTACAAAAATACTGCACTTCAACCCTGCAGCACTCTGTCAAACATGCAGTGTCAAAGCTGAGATTCTTATGGTTACTCTTTGGATGACTTGAATTCAAATTCCCGCTCTTAAGGATCCTGTCCTCCTCTCATTGCCCCACTTTGCTTCCTTCCCCTTTTCCATACTTTCCTATCTGAATAAAGAAAATAAAAATCATAAAAATGCACTGTCTAACTGGAGGGTTTGTTTCTACCATAGTAACTTCTGATGTTTCTGCTAATGAAATGCCTGAAGCTCTATTGTATCATAAGGCCATGTTGCTGCATGTTCCTATAGCTTTGTGAACAAAGCAACAATTACTCATAATAGGGAATAGAATGACATTTTAGAAGCTTAAAAATTAAATTAGTTTAAATGCTTAATCATACATAGTTACCCCAGAAAAGCATGCAGCTCACAAATGACCCCGTGTCATTACTTTAATCTCTATGAAGTCTGTTAGCAAAAGCGAAAATGATGCTGCTTTGTTTCCTGAGGCACAAAAGTGTCACACATGCGGAGGGGAAGGTTTGGACATTTGTAGCCACAAATGTAGGAAAAGGCTTCCGAAGCTTCCGTGCATTCACAATAATATGTGGTAATTCTGCAGCAAAAGAAAACAGGAAAGCATTGGCTAGAAAGACTGATCGGAAGACACAGCGAGAAAAAAAAAGAGAATGACAGCCAGCGATGAGTAGAATGTCACAGCAATCGCGGGCCCATCAGGGCTAACCGCATGATGGGTGATTGCCTCATGTGTTTCCCACGAGTCCATCGAAGAGGACACAGCGCTCTCTCGTCTGTCCCTAGCCCAAACCTCCGCCACTGCCTCAGCGGCTGACATTTAAAATGTTGCTTCCTAACCACTTATGCTAATTGTTGTAATTTTCCTGATGAAGCGGCGTCCTGATACCTTGATGCAGCATAGATAGTTTTACATTTTCTCTGTGCTCACCGCTCAGCCATTTGGTCCGTGTAGTGTCAGCTTGGAGTGCTACTGAAAGCCGGCAAAATTGCAAGCAAATTGCATCAGATTGCCAACATTGTGAAAAGGTAAATTGCTTGCAAATCTATTTAAACCACTGGCCTATTTTCATCAGCCATCATACTTGGTATTCATGATTGCTTAATTGGTGACCTTTTCTATTGTGTAGTGCTTTATGGTGTAATGGAAAGCGATCTTTACCAAACCAATTATGCCTTTTTTTTCGCGCCCCACACCCATACATTACAGTTGTGATTGCGATGGCTAGTCCTTTGTAAATGAACTTTCAGATTCCAATTATTTCTTTATATAACTGATGGAGGATAAAGAGTCATTTGTTTGCTATGATGTTGCATTTGAAAGCTCTTTGAGGCTGAGACTGTCAAAGCAAATGGAGGCGCAAAAGCCAAGAAGTCGTGCCCTGCTTTTGACTGACCTCTCATTTAGTGCTGCTCTCCCTTGCCGGGGACCAATTATGGCCTCAGCTGGTGAAATATTTTGTCAGATTCTTGAAAACAAATATATTAGCTCAGGATTCAAATGAATGTTTCATCTATGGTAAAGCGTGCCTTTAATCTACTCTCAGCATTCCCACTGTTTGGACACTTGCTATATTAAAACCCATAACTATAAGGATTTTTAAAAGTGCAAACATTAAACTTGTACTGTAAAGTTTTTTTTTTTTTTTTTTTTTTTTGTGGTAAGAATCAAGATGCACCCTTAACATTTAAATTAACTTTAATATCTAAATATAGTCATGGCGAGATGCTTCTAGTCAACTAGCAAAATTGTGTTATGTATTGTGAAATGCAGAATTCCGGTCCTTGTTACTGATTGGTCAATACAGGATATAGTAACAGCTTTGACCTTTTCATTACATCACTGTGTAGCTTCCATAGGAGACTACTTTGTTTTTTTCAGGGACTGTATGTTCAAGCAGAAGGGACACGTTCATCCAAAATGTTTAATTCTTTACTCAATGTCATGTCGTTCCAAACATGTATGCATTTCTCCTGACCAAGGAGTTTTTAGTAAGAGTCAGTTTATTAAAATTTCTAACAAAAGTTGTTTTGTTTACCTTACGTCCAGTAGTAAAAAGCAAGTTCCCACCATGCTTGGAAAAAAATTAAAGAACTGTCATATGACACAGAGTTCATATTTTTACTGAATGTTCATTTTTATATTATCTCCATGTTTGCAATATGTGTGTTGGGACATATGCATCCCATTGGAAATGTTGGATTTAATATATTTGCCTATTATGGTTAACATGCTTGCTATAAGAGGCATATAATGCCCATATCATCTAATGAGGTTGGAAAACAAAATGTAAAGGAAAAAAAAAAAGTTGCCCATTGGACATGCTAAATTTGTTATATAATCTTGCATGATGCCTATTCATAAAGGGCTTTTAGTTTGTTGCAGAAGCGTGAAGCTGAGCCAGACTGTTTTAAAAACATAATAAATTGTAAAGGGAAGAGTTGAGCTCTTCAATAACTATTCTGCAATGGTATGAACAATATGCTGTGTGTGTGTCCATTTGTGAGTTTGTGTGTTTGATAGAGGGGCTGGCTGCGCATGTGTGTTTTCCTGCTGGCTGAACCCCAGAGCAACATATTCCTTTGCTCAGATTAGCCAATTTTTATTTTTTATTTTTATATTTTTTTTTCAGACAGGGTGTGTGTTTGTGTGTGTCTGGGCTTCAGAGAATAGTCTGTAAATTTTGCCTGCTGCAGGATAGAAGCTGATTGATCTCTCAGTGTAAAATCGATAAGAAGACACTGTCATTTTTGTAATGAATGAGCTGCTCTGAGGAGATAGATTAAGACTCCACAGATCTCACCCTGCCTCTCTTTCATAAATCCCACTCTGCCCGGGTTCGACTAGCAGAACCTGCAGCCGGCTTCAGTCTCTCACACGTAATATTAGCCCAGACCCGCATGCTGTCTGCAGAGGCCTCCTCATTATACCGTGTATATTTCATCCGTGTCAGCCGACATGGTGAAATCAAATATTTGCCCGTTTCCCCTTCACGTGTCTGACCACCCTTGATTGATCTGTTTTATCATTTGCCGAAATACATCACACCAAGGGATTGATTAAATCAAAAATTGAGGGCCATTGTCTTTCTTGTGCATCCTTTATCAGAACTAATGTAACGAGCACGCTCATTTGTCTCCAGTTGTTAAATATAATAAAGTCAGTGGTGCTTTTCGGCTGTCGGCGATGCCGAGATTAGGAGAAGATTAATGTAGTGCCTCTCATCTCTCTCCTCTTCCGCTCTCTGTCTGCTCTGTCGCCTCTTGTATCGCTGCGTCGGAGATGCGCAGCACTCCCTCGTGGGCCCCTGTTTAACCTTCACTGGCTCATCTATTATAGCGCATCTCCAGCCGGGACGCGTGTGCTAAATGCACTCGTCATGCCTTTGCTGGATTGATTGTTTGGAGAAAACCATTGCATCATCTCAACTTTTTCCGGGCCATTTTTCACCCAATGCCTCTACTGGTTCTTCTGATGTGGACTCATCTCGGTGGTGTGTTTGTATGGGAGTGTGTGCTAGGAAGAGCATTGCTCATTTGTCAAATATTAATACAGGCATGCTTATGCAATTTACAGTGACAAGTGAATGAGTAAAACTCCCTGACATGACATTCCACACGAAAGGGAGTTTAGGATTGTTATTTTATTGTAATTTATTCATCAAAATACGTATTCATGAATATACAGAAATATTATTACTGCTTAATTAACCCTGTTTAAACTTCATTAATTTTTTTTTATTATTATTTGTGGTCTATTTTTCCATTCTTTTCCTTTTGCTTTATGAATTATGGAGCTATTTTTCAATTGAAAATTTTTTCTCTGGGCTGTTTATTCTGAAGGCATTTTTTGTTATGCCTTTAATCATAAGAGCCTCTGAAATATAGGGCAGGGCAGCTTAACAATTCAGGACTTCCAAGAAATACAGATCAATTGCTGACACAAATGTATCTTATTCAGAAAAATATAATATAAGTAATATATCAGAATGTTTTCATTTTGCTTCATTTTCAATGAAGTCAAATTATGCTAAAATTATATTATTCAAGAATATAAATTAATTGTGTATTCCAGATATTTTAAATCTTAGCTACAAGGTTAACCTTCAGCAAAACAAAAGAGTTGACCATTTTATTTTATGTTTAAAAATATAAAAATAATACATTATTTGAAATGTAATGAAATTAGACATACTAGTGACAGTGCAATATTATATATTATTATTATATATAATAATATAATAATATAATATATAATATTATATTATATATACATACATATATATATATATACATATACACATATACACATATAGATATATATATACATATATACATATACACATATACACATATATATATACATATATACATATACACATATACACATATTCACATATATATATTAACTGTTTTAAGTTTATTTTCAGTTTTAGAATCATTGCCCTTGGTATAATAATATAATAATATAATATATAATATTATATTATATATACATACATATATATATATATATATATATATATATACACATATACACATATACACATATAGATATATATATATATACATATATACATATACACATATACACATATATATATACATATATACATATACACATATACACATATATATATTAACTGTTTTAAGTTTATTTTCAGTTTTAGAATCATTGCCCTTGGTATTTAATACCTGGCTGTTATATATTCACTACAAAAAAAAATAAAAAAATAAAATCCTCTTAGAAAGGAACTGTATGAAAAGTTTTGTGCTTTTGTACTTTTTACATTGATTCTCCAGGGAGTGCAGATCAAATTCAAATGTAACTCCCTCTAGCACTCTGATATAACTTGTAACAATTGATGCTCGTGTTCAGTAGGCTATTTATGACCATCACCAGCATGTGTTAATCACAAGAACAAGGCCCCTCAAGAGTTTGTGGAGAGAGAGAAGGATGTGGATAAACAGTGAGTGAGTGGGACCTGTGTTGTGTAATTCTTTTTTTAAATTCCCATTGGGTGTGCTTCTTATCAAAGTAAACTGTGTGTGTGTGTGTGTGGGGGGGGGGGGTTATTTCAGGACTGAGGGCCATTTATGTTGGACTGGGCAGCATGTGTAAAATCAACCAACAAGAGGTTTGGGGTGGTGCTGTTTAGGCATAGGAAGCACCACAGGCATCACACGCTGCTGTCACTTCCCGATGCACCGCTCCCGCCCCAGGGTCAGCTGTCTCAGAGCACCGGCTACAAGGACTGGCGCAGGGAGACGGGGGCCCACTACATCACCTCCAGCTGGGAGACTTATTACTCCCACCCCTCCTCACCTGGCCCAGCCATTCATAACATCATCAGCTTATTAAATATGCATGAGGTTGAGGACAGGAGGGAGGGGGATTGGCTGGTCAGGAGAGGAGGGGTGGGGTACAAGGGGTTTTGATTCTGCAGGTGGCTGTTAGGTCTGTAATTGGTCCCCACTTGCCTCAGCAGCGTAAAATTGTTTTCATTATGCGTTCACACATAGGGCATGTGAGGGCGTCCCACAGGATCCAAAAAGAGAAATTTCAGTTAAACAAGCATCCAAGCCTGCAAAATGAAGGGGGACAAAAAGAATGGTTTCAAGAGAGAAAACATAATGGGAAGGCTAATTATTAACTAGCTTTGTGCAAACATAAGCAGAGAGTGGGATGAAGAGAGAAAAAGACAGAGGAAAACAGGGTGAGATTACTCCAATATATATATATATATATATATATAAATCTGGTGGTTAGGGTATGTTACCCCCTCACCCTTGTGGCCTTTTAGAACAACCATAGTCATCGCTAGAGGAGGGGGTGGTGTCAGGGTGAGAGAAAGAGCAAAAAAGAGAGAAAAGTTTCCACCTGACTGGAGTTCCCATGGTTTGCCATGCAGGAGGGTAAGCAGGTTTCTGCAATAAACTCAGCCCATTGTCCCCTTAGAAAGGCCACTCAGGTCCCTCCATTTGGATTCAAGAGTGTCTTCTGTGCTCCTTACGCTGAACTAATCACTACCGTACTTTATTTAATTGCAGCCAAAGGGAAAGATGCGTTCTAAAAGTTATTCTGATCCCACACACCCCCTCGAGTCTATTTCCTACTCCCCTGTTCCTCTCTCTTTAACCCTCTTTTTCCTTTTTATTGAGTTGCACAGTAATGCAAAGACAGCATACAGGGTTGCGCATTCAATATGGTTTTGGTTGAGGAGGTGGAGAAGGTGAAGGTGAGTGCCGGGGTGTGATGCATGGAGAAATGCTTCTGACCTGGGAGAAAGCAACAGGTCTTGCTGGGAAGGATTGCTGGAGTGGTCGAGTGGCCGGTAAGCCTATTGGGCTGGAAGCTCATCATAATCATGGACATGTCAAAGCCACTATAATGGACTTAAATTCACTGCTCCTCATTTTAAAATGGACATTCGGAGGGAGAAGGAGCAGAGCATTGGGTTTGATGACTCTGGGGTCAGTTGCTTTGTGCAGGATGGGGGTGTAGGGTGTTCGGATTTATGGGACAGGACCTCCACTTTAGCACACGCACACACACACACACACACACACACACACACACACACACACACACACAAAAACTTCTATCATGAAGAAACTAAGCACTTATCTTTATGGTCTGGTTTTTCATCTTCATTAGATCCACATTTGCCGTCTTCTCCCTTTGTTCCATCTCAGAGGAAGAAAGCACACCTGACCATAACAAAAATGTGTAGCTGAGAACAAATATTACAAATAACAGACTTCAGGCCAGATATTAGATTAAATGATAGGATCACAAATGGGAATGGAGAGCAGTAACGATCGGAGATCATTTACAATTACCCATAAGGTCTCTTAAGTTGCTCCGCATGACATCGCTCACAACTTATCATCACCCATCACAACGGGAGTTTACCGCACAAGCTTGTCTGCAGCAGTGCTGATGGGGAATCACCCTCCTCATCATCCCAGCATGAAGGAAACCTTTGAGGGGTAAGGTCCTCAAATCCTATCCTGCTAAAAGACTCCCCGAGTGAGCTCAGGCCACTCATTTAACCCCTCACTGCGCCTGCAAGCCTTGCTAACAGGGGATTTCAACGCTTGATGCACTTTTGGGGGCCCAACCAGGACCAGTTCATTGAGTGCCGTAGGTGGGAAGGGATGAAATATCTGAGCTGGGAAATCCCTCATGAATGGCATCTCTCTGGAATAACAAATGAGGGTTCTATAGAGTGGGCTTGTGTACGTGTTAGGGGGATTCTGAGTTGATAAGACGCTTTAAGATTATTAGTAGTAAAGTCAATGACATGACACTCCTTTTGAAAATTGTTTTCTAGTTAAAGAATTGTATTTTTATTTATTTTTTAAATTCATTCACTCTTCATAAATGTTGCCATTATGTGGTTCTAGATCAAATATTTCCACTCATTGTTGAAAGGTTTTCAGAAACAAGGGATTAATGAAACACAATTGCCATTCATGATGCTCTCTCTCTTAAAAGATGGGGGGATTTTGCTCTCTCTAAAGAGATAGGGGCTTTGGCATTGTGTGGGCAATTGGGCTGTCCCTCCCTCGCTCTCTTGACTTCTGTGGGGGCTGACCAGAGGTCGTAACCAGCCAATGAGGGCTTTCTGCTGGCCTGTGAAATACTGCATTCTGGTCCCATCATTCTAACTCCCTCTCTCAGGCTCAAAGACTGTTTAAATGGTTGTGGTTTATTATTGCCCACTGAGGTCTAAAGTGATCCTCTGTTAGGCCTGTGGGAGAGGAGGGGCCATAGGACCTGGCTTTCTCTGCGGGTGCTTTTGCCGGACAGCTGTTCAGGCCTTCCTTGACTTTTCATATGGATATGTATGGTAATGGAGGGCAGTGGAGTAGGGATGAAGAGGAGGCAGCGTTAGAGCCCTCACTCTCTTCAGCACGCCTCTAAAAGCTCCACAAAAGGAGCAGTAAAAGGGGGCCACGCCGGTGAAGCTCCCACTTTTTGTGGGCCTGAATTAGTTCTGCAAAAGCAATGAAAGTGATCTTTAGCCGCGAGACAGGGAAAGTCTGCCCACGGGACCCCGCTAGCTCATTAGCACAAAAACGTCTAGGGCCGACAGATAATTGACTCAGGCAGATTCAACTATCACTCCCCCGGAGTCTGTCACAACAGTTCCTTGAGCACGGCACACACACGGTACACCCCATCCCCACCCCTCCACCTTCAATGACATGATACAAACACATCCCATCACATTCCATTAACAGTTTGCGCTCTTTCCACCATTCGCTCGCAGCTTTTCCTCCCACATCCTGATCTGAGTGCTTCGTGATCCAGTGGAGTTTTCACTAGTAACACTGATGCTGGTGGATTGAGATGAAACCAAGTCAGCTAGTGTGCAAGCCTGTCACCGAGGTCTTGTAGCTTTAAGAATATGTAATGTTTTTGCTGATCTGAAATCATTGCATGTTCATTCCATCTGTGACATGAAAGCGCCTCAGAATGGGACTTTACCAAGTGGCTGTGTCTATGAAGTTTTATCACTGTCCTTCTCTCCGATCTACGAAGTGTGAAAATATCTCATCTAATGATTTTTTGAGAGCTTGTTGAGAGAGTTTTTTTTTTTGTTCTGCTGAGCACAAATGACTGTGGCACACATGCTCAAATCCTGCAGAGGGCTCTGCCTGTGCTCATTATAATGGCAGCCTAACTGCTTCGAGGTTAAATTGACTGGAAAATGCTGTTTTAATTTTCATGTTAATTGAAATGGACTAATTGTTAATATATTCACAAGGCGAGAGTATCAAACTGAAATGGGTTTTTGATTTCTGTCGAAATCGTATTGGCTCTATATGGCAAATAACACTCAGTAAATAAAAAAAAAAAACAAACAAAAAAAAAAAAAACTAGTTTTATTAGTTTTAGCTTTCTTCTGATTAAAATTTGAATGTAAGCACTGCCCAGCTGAAACACGTTCCATGATTTACAAAAAAATAAAATTCTTATTTTCCAGATATTGTGAAATGATCATGAACTTTTTAGCTCCGATAAAGGCTTAAAAAAATAAAATAAAATAATCATTTTAATACATTTAATCTAATTCTATTGCCAAATGTCCCAAAAGGGAATTACGAGATACGGATGGTGGGGGGTGAATCCATGTCTAACAATAACAGTGCATTTCAAAGAAAGAGAGAGAGAAAGAAATAAGACAGCGGAAAAGAATTTTGCCAAGCAGCTAAACAGGCCTATTCTCCATGGCAGCCCCCTTCCTTCATGGGCAACTATAGAAATTAGCCCTTGCCTTCTCTGCGCTCTCACACTTGGCTACACATGCTTGCATGGACACAAGGAAAAGTAGAAAAAAAAAACTATTTTCTTTCTGTCAGCATTCCTGGCCAACAATGGCTAGATTAGGCAACGTGAGGGCCCCCCTTTTGGGTGTGGGGGGCGTATTGAGCAGCCAATGGCCCCAGCAGGAACAGCTGGTGGGGGTTAATGGCGACTGAACTCCGCAGTCGGGACCCTTTCTCTATTGTGTGGACCACTCATGGGAAGGGAATTGGGCCGCTGACAGATTCTGGGTTACGGCAGACCCTTGGTACAGTGTGCAGGGGTCATCTGAGATGTGCGTGTGTGTGGTGTGGTGCTGGCAAGCAACAGAAGGGACGTGTGGACTGGGGGATCCAAATTAGCATCAGTTTAGATTCATCAAGAGCCGAGGAAAAGAGAGAGGGGAAACTCTGAACACGTTAATGTATTTTTAAGTGAAGACAGGAAGGAGGAATTCCTTGTGGAAAGAGGATTTTCACTTCCCTTTTCTTCAATTTTCACCCTCTAAGTAAGTCAATACAGGTGAGGTACTTCAGGATGAGTCAATTAAATTTAATTACTTTTACTCATGTGATTAATTAAATGTTCTTGATTAAATGTTCTCAAGTACACATTATTTTTACCCACTGTAATATTTTCTAATTTGAGGTTTCTGTTTTCCAGTAGGAGGCTGCAGTCCTGTTTTTACTGGCACATTAGATTCAAGCGTCAGGTGCTCCTGCTATGATTATGAGCGTCTAATCTACATACATAACCTATATGTACTAAATATATGCTGTTTCATGTATTGCAGTATTAGGTACTGAATTCAGTCCAGAAGCCCCCTCATATTTCTTAGCAACTTGAATAAATAAATAATAGATATATTAAATAAATATATTTAATATGTTGATTACATGTTAAATATATGAAATATATTTATTTATTAAATTCTAACTTGAACCCAAGTCCAAAGTTTGAATTAGAACAGTACCATTAGACTAATATGTCTTAAACCTTTATGAAGAGCTAGATTGTGCACCAAGTGAGATAGGCCCTCTCAAAAAATTATATATAAATAAAAATAAAAGATGCATCATGCCACTGTCTCCACTGATCCTGTAGTAAACACAATCCGATTCACTCTTATACATGCAAAATTGTGTAGACAAGAGTGGCTGTCACATGGCTCCTTATCAAACAAGGAAGCTTTCTGGTGAGAGCAGAAAGGGTTTAATCCCAAACTCCTGCATGCAGAATTTCCTCCATCTAGTGTCAAGCCATTGTGCTTCATGTCGCTCATTAGTTGCCTGATTATGATAGCACACCGGTGTAACATTTAATCGAGGCTGACATCAGATTCGCCCCTGCTACAAATCCCCCTCTGCCATGCAAATTGAGCTGTTTGAGTGTGTGTGTGTGTGAGGGGGTGTTTGATATGGTGCAGCAGCCTCGGAAATGAAAGATTAGTGTGGAGATGAGACACAGGGGATGTCTGGCCTCTGCTCTTAGTACTGTGATTACAAAAATGCCATTGGGGCGTTTGGTGTTTTCCATGCAGTGCAGTGAGAGCATTCAAGAGAGCCTTGAGAAAATCACTTTGTCCTCTTGCCAGTCAAGTTTTCTTTTACTGTAAACTTTCAAAACAGAGTTTTACTTAATATTTTCCTGTCGGATTTGGAAAATTCTCCGTTTTCAGTTTCAGAACTGCCCCAGAACTCACCTTTCTTCAAGGAAAGATTTGAATGAAAGACGTTTCCTTCGGTGTACCCTTTTTGTCCTTTGAGATTAATGGATAGGTGCTTGATGGATAGGTTTGGGGATGAAATATTATGGGTTGCCTGTACAATGATGAGATATCCTGTGTTGACAACCAATTTTGGCTTGGTATTTTGAGGATGTTAAGGCATTTCAAATGCACTTTTTTCCTTTCAAGACATATTCTTTAAATCACATCCATGCATCATGAACAAATTCACACAGACCTTGAGGTAAGCCACATGAAGTGATTGCTTTGTCTGTCAGTCATTAAAGCTATCGGCCTTTATGATCTATTGCAGCAATATACTATTATATAGTGCACTATTATACAGAACTATTGTCACTTGCTTGTGTGACAATCCTTATGAAAGATACAGTATATCTGCAAGGACTCTTAGTGACAATTTATGCAGTTTTATGCCTCTCATACACTGTGTAACACACTTCACCATTTAAAGATGCACTCAAGTAGTTTTCCCTCATTTAAAAAAAGGTTTTGGGTTAAAATAATTACTTTTTACATGCTAAATTGAGTGGGTCAACTCATGAAGGCAGCCACATGAGGTCACATGGACAGCCGAATACTGCTCACTTTCAATACATTAAAATACTATATTTCATTATTAGTAGCAAATAACAGTAGGTGCAGCAGTAGGGAAACAGTAGGTGAAGAGTACCTGGATGACCTACTTTCGCCAAGAGGATACGAAAGGCGAGAACACACTTCAATCCTCTGTCCCAGAGTGAAGAGGATACCCGTTGATATATATACAAAAGTAATTTTATTAATAAGATATAAATGGGAGCAAAGGCTTGGGGGAGGGCAAGGCCTAAAATAACAAAAAAAAAAAAAAAAATTCCACTAACTAAATAAAGAGCTCTAACACACCTTAAAGAAAAGGAAAATACAGCCAACTTCCCTTACCTCCCTTGCTATACAAAAACAGAGGCAACAGAATACAATAGAAAGAAAAAAGAGGCACTCTCCCCCTATACAGCATCCCTTTTAGCACACATACTAGAATCACTTGAGACAAAAGAGCCACAATACCTTTTGCTCGATCACAACATGGAACCATATCCATTAACAGTCCATGCAGAATAAAAAATTTGCCACTGCTAATCACAACTATAATCTCTGCATGAAAAGCTAGCACAAGGTTCAAATTGCCCTTATATTCTCTTGGTCTTCAGGCACCCTCACAAATGAGCTACAGGTGGTGATGATTTACTCTGAGGAGTGGCAGAGAGAGAAAAGGGAGAGACAGAGCAAAAACACAAAAAGGGCATTCAACCACACCCACATCTGTGAATTTTTTGAAGCTTTGATTGTGTTTACAGTGTGCAATATAACAAGTGTTCATGTTTTGTGTGTAAAAAAACTGTATTTTTCACACAATTCACTTATCTGTATACCGCTGTTTTCACTGTCATAAAAAAGGCTGATATCTTCCTTGTTCTATAAAGCCCCTCCTTCAGAAATACGTAACGAGTTCTGATTGTGCCAGTGGTTCCTGTATTGTAATTCGACAGCAGCTGAGCGCACGCTGCCCTCCTGGTATCGCGATTGGGCTAGTTATGGAGTAGTTTTGAGAAGCAAGTGGGCAGGATTTGTTTTGAAAACCTGGCAATCCTGATCTGAAAGACATGCTGGAGATGTACTTCTAATCACAGAACGCCTTTACTGACAAGATTTTTTGCACAGCGCTACTATCTAGTTAACAAAGTTGAACAGTGTTGCCCTTTGTGTAATAAGTTACAGAAACTGTTAAACCAACCCGATCTCACGGCAATACGTACATTTTTCAAAAGGTGGCTTATTCGTACGAATTCTTACGACCACACTCGTACAAATTCATACGATTGTTGCCAAATCATACGTTTTTTACGAGTTGCACAATTCGCATGAATTTGTACGAATGATCTACAACTAACCCCACCCCTAAACCTAACCGTCACTGGGGTTTAGACAAATCGTATAAAATCGTATGAGTGAGGTTGTACAAATTCGTACAAATAAGCCACCTCGTAAAATACGTACGAATTGGCCGTGAGATAGCCTTGGTTAAACGCACCAACTTAAATAATAAAATACACTTACCGGTTGTGGTCCATAAACAGCGCATTCTCCAGACAAAGAAGAAACTGCTCCATCTTTCAAGAATAATCTTTGTTCGAATCCAGCATTAAACTGATTGAGATTGAGGAAGCTGTCCTCAGCAAAATGTGCTGCGCATAGTTTTACATGTGGATTATCATTTTCGGAAACCGAGTTAAACATAAATTGTAACCATTGATCTCTAAGTACAGCATCCCTGGGAAGGCCAAACAAAGGTGATTGGACTCTTGGATGAAAATAACAGCGTTCCGACAAAATGCCGACAAACACAAACCCAACTCTTCCTCTTCTCCGTCGGAGCTCAACAAGACCACGCCCCCTTTTTTGAACACAAAAAAGTCGTCACTAAAACAAAAACTGTTTTAGTGACGTCATTACTGCAGGAACTAGAGGGATGTAGTCCAAACGGGTCGTTCGTTGTAGGCAAATTCTGTTAAATAAAATTTGAGATTTAGAATTTTACAGATATTATTTATACTCTAACAACAACATTACACACTAACTAAAGTTTAAAACATGAGATCACGAAGAACGGGACGTGTAAAGTACATTAATTCCATGCTAAGTACTTTTTTAGTATGCTGAAGTGTTCTTTTTTAGGGCAACTGGGCAATAATTATTTTAACCAATTTGTTTTAATTAAGTATTTTCAGCTGACTTCACTCTTCTTCTGGCTGAGATGTGAAGTAATTTCTTGTATATAAAACAGCCCCCCACTCTTTCTGTAACACCTGTTTTCATTCCCCCACTTCTCCACTCTTTCTCATTCTGTAATGCTGCCAGAGGGCTCGAGCACAGCCAGAGCTGGGACGTGTGTCGTTCTCACCCTCCTCCCATCAGTAAACATTTCATTTCCTTGTCCTGTCAGTAGTGTCTTTGCTCTGCGCTTGTTGGCAGGGCCCCTAATCTGAAACACAAACTCACTTTTGTAGATTAGCCACTTCATCTTCCTTTTCTCATTGAGGACACTGTTGCCCCCCCCCTCCCCCTTCCCACCTCCCACTTCTGTATCCCGGCAAGTTATGCCGTTCCTATTCACCAAGCTCGGCTGAGCCACTCTAGTCCAGCCCTGCTGTGTTTGTCATCTTCCCAGTTTGTTTGCCCAAGTCATTGTCTTTTAAAACGCCTCTTAAGAAAACATCTCATCGGAAGTGGCATATGATTCCTCCGTGACAATCCGTTGCCTTCCTGCCAAATGTTTATCACTGAAGCCTGAGTGAACCACATCAGTCTCCACTGTGCCTCTGTGCTGATGATGGAGGGGAATTGCATACAGTAACGCAACATAGCTCGGCAGAACTAAACTGCAATCCCTTACAACTGCAATTACTCTGGGAAAACAGCCAGCGCCGAGTTCTCTTGGAAGAGCTGTTTTTCTCTTTTTTTTTTCTTCTTTTTTTTTTATGACAGGCAATGAATTCTGGTGCGGATACGCAGCTACCTGTTTTTACACGTCCCCTCCTTCCTCGAAAACACCTGTGCACAGTGGTTGTCTCATTGTTTTTCTCATCCTTCGATCATAAGGATTGAGAGACCAAAGAAACGACAGCAGGAGGCTCTCACTGACTCATTCCTCCTTTCTGGCGCCAGCTCGCTGGCGGTATGCATCCTGCCACCACTTAAAAAAGCTGGTCATGTGATGCAGAGGAGTTGAGTTTCCAGATGCTAATCGTACCTGTCACCATAAATTCAACAGCTTTGGCTCGGGGCAACCACAAATATGTGAACTACACTTCAGTTACACACACCGACAGGTTTCTGACATTAAAGCAACATCTCAAGCATTGCAATTTCAAAGTTGTATAGTTTACTGTGTTTTTTTTTTTTTTTTGTATTAATTTTTTGGTGGTGAATGATGTCTGGCTCATGGCAGGTTTTGGTTTTAATAACTGTCATATTTAATGCATCACATTTTTGCTTCATTCTTTGCTTACAAATTGTGTGTGTCCGTGTCTTTGTGCGTGTGTTAGATAAAAAGTATGTGAATCTTTGCTTTGAGTATCAAGTGTGATCCAGACTTCCAAAGCCATTCCAAAACATTAACTTTGTTCTACTTTAACCACTCTTTGGTAGGACAACTTGTGTGTTTGGGATCATTGTCTTGCTGAATGAACCACTTTCTCTTGAGATTGAGTTATCGGACAGATGTCCTAACATTTTCCTTTAGAATTTGCTGGTTTAATTCAGAATTCATTGTTCCATCAATGATGATAAACCGTTCAGGCCCAGATACAGCAAAATCATGATACTACCACCGCCATGTTTCACAGATGAGATTATTTTTTTTTATTATGCTGGAATGCAGTGTTTTCTTTTCTCCAACCATAACGCTTCTCATTTAAACCAAACAGTTCGATTTCTAGTTTTATTCTATTTTCTCATCCATCCATTAAAACTTTCTTTAATAGCCCTCTGGACTGTCCACGTGATCTTTAGCAAACTGCAAACGGGCAGCAATGTTCTTTTTAGAAAGCAATGGCTTTATCCTTGCAACTCTGCCATGCACACCATGGTTGTTCAGTGTTCTCCTGATGGTGGACTCATGTAAACTTACATTAGCCAATGTGAGAAAGGCCTTTAGTTTCTCAGAAGTTACCCTGGGGTTCTTTGCACCCTTACAGATGATTACACGTCTTTCTTTTGGAGTGATCGTTGTTGGTTGACGACTTCTGGGGAGGGTGATGATGGTCTTGAATTTCCTCCATTTGTACACAGCCTCTAAACACTTAAGAGATGGTTTTGTAACATTTTCCAGCCTGGTGAGCAACAACAACTCTTACTGATGTCCTCAGAGATCTCCTTTGTTCTGATTCAATTCCACAAACATGATCAAACTTTGATAGATCCCTGTTCTTTAAATAAAACAGGGCACAGACTGACACCTGATAGTCATCCCACTGAATGAAAACACCTCTGAACAGATGGAGTCTAATTTCACCTTCAAATGAACTGCTTATCCTAGAGATTCATATACGTTTGCCACTCATAGAAATATAATATTAGATCATTTTCATGAATAATTAAATGACAAACTATTCTGTTTGTTTGGGTTCTCTTTCAGGAACCGCATGAACATTTGATTATCTTTTGGGTTATATTTATGCCAAGAAAGATATAAAGAAAGATATAAAGAATCTTAAGGGTTTTACAACATTTAGTTTCACATGTAAAATATAAATATAGTTATACATTATAGAAATTATAGAAAATGTGTTGCATTTATAATATATGAGTGTATCTTAAATTTTTATATAGTGCATAAAAATCTATTTTTTAGCACTTTATATAACACTTTGTTATTAGGTTGTATATTACTTTGTATTAGACTTGTGTGCATGCATGTGTGAATACATACATCCATTTATTTATAATATATAGTTTTTTTTATTTTACTAAATGCTTAAAAATTATTTTCTAAAAATCATGTTCAATTGTTTTCTCAAACAATATTTAGAATGTTACAAATAATAACTGACCACATATCATTTCAACTTAATATCAGACATCCTTCTAGATCCATATGCACAGAATCTTTCCAAGATAAATAAAAATGTAACTGTTTTCCTAAAGTGCCAGGAATATTGTAGCATTATGGATTAGTTGTCATGTCCAGCATCCTTTTATTGATGGCAGAAGAATGTGAAAGTAGCTAGCGACCTGGACATAAAATATCAGGATTTATAGCCCGGAATCTGTTGAACAATTTTATCAAAAGCCCATTCCAGCGTGGCATTTTTCTTTGGCTCATAAATCAGTGTTGTGAAGCCCCTTTGGTGGACAGTAAGAGGAGATAGATGAGCCGGGGGAGAGGTCAGCGTTGATTTTTCACCTCAGCATCCTGTCATGGGCCTTACGCAGCTGGTGTGCCTTTATGAATTGGTCTTTTACTGACTTGTTGTGTTTTTAATTTGTTTTACTTGGTTTGAGCAAAAAAAAAAAAAAAAAAACGGGGGTATTAGGACTTTGATTATCAAAGCCTGGCTGGAGATAATCTATTGATCGTTGAAGGACTTGTGCACGCTTGCTGGCCTCTTATGCAGTATAAAAATTTAACAAACTTTTGACAAATGAGAGAGCAAGACTTCGATTTGCCCAGCTCTGAATTGATAAGTAGCACAGGACTGTCTCATTTTTCTGTTCAATATGTATATCGGTTTGTAAGTTAAGTTGCAGATTGCATTAGACAGTTGCCAGGTGCATGTGTGCGAGAATCAGAATATCACTTTTTATAAATGTTATGGCTACAATATGTTAATGAATGGACTGTATGCAACAGATGCGGCAAGTGTGAATGTGACAGCCTGCGGCCTCTCTTAAAGCTTAACTGATTTATCCCTTCATCTGTCATGACGGGCCTGTTTGTGGTCAGGCACACACTCTCCTTTCTGATTGAAAGGCCTTCATTTGCTATGCGGGTATGTAAAGCAGAGGACTCTCGCTGACCTTGGCTCTTTAAATGATGTCAGTGAGTGAAGCATTTGAAGCACAGAAGTGACAGTAGAGTGGAGGCCTAAACCATCATGACAACCTGTGTTTGAGTGAATTCAAGTGTAAGAGATGCTGTTCGTGTAGTCGCATCTTTTTATCCATGGAAGACCAATCTATAGAAACATCAAAACTGCCTATAATAATGGCTCCACTGTTAGATATAGAAGGTTATTTTCTGAAACGATCAAAAGATGAGATTTTGTACACTGTAAACAAATGTGATCAGACACAATAAATGCTGAGAGCCAAGATTTAACAATCATTTATTGGAGTAAAACAATCAGAATGTAATCAATCTCTGCAGACTAGCTTATTTTGTGTGAAAACATCAAATTTACTGTAAGAAAAATAATCATATTGCATAAACATATGGGATGATAGTTTTCTTTGAATGGTCACCATTATCGTGATTATCCTTAAATTATTAAAGGAATAGTTAACCCAAAAATGAAAATTTGCTGAAAATATGTAGATTAGTTTGTTTCCTCAATGGGACAGATTTGCAAATAATTTAGCATTACATCACTTGCTCACTGATGGATCCTCTGCAGTGAATGGGTGCCATAAGTACGAGAGTCTAAACAGCTGATAAAAACAAGTCATTCACATGACTCCAGTCTATCAGTCAAGTGAAAATCTGCAGGTTTGTAAGAAACAAATACATCTTTAATGAGTTTAAACTGTCACTCACGGCCAAAATACTATAGTCCATAATCAACAATAATGCTTCCTCCAGGGAAAAAGTCCACCCTATTGTCCCTAACATCAAAATCCACTGACATGTTTGTTTAGAGCTGTTTTGGACTGTTTTTGCTTGTGCTTGATCTGTGCATATTTCTCTCCTGATTCAGATTCAGAGACTACTTCTTCACTGGAGGACTCATATGGCATTCAGAGCTAAAAAGATCTTAATGGAGAGTGATACTACAAGTAGGAAACACTGAGTTTAAGCATATAGGTAAAATCACAAAATAAATTCAAATTATAAGTCCTTTTCACATTAAGATGTAAAAATAAAATGTAACTAGTGGTTAGCAAGCTGGGGGAAAAGAGGGAGTCTATAATTTCAACCAGTTCAAACTGCAGAAGTTAGCTAATGTGTATGATTAGACATGGAGGACACTGGTTTTCAGAACCCTAATAGTTTTGTAAATGTATATGCTTCTGTTCTTACATCTGAGTACATACAGGTACACATAGTACCATTCAAACATTTGGGGTTTGTCAAATTTATGTATGTATTGACTGATTGATTGATCGATTGATTGATTGAAAAATATATATTTACCATACCTTTATTAAGCAAAGATGCATTAAATCAATCATGTCACGGAGACAAACCCCATGATTACCGGCACCCTCACCTGAATATTGACACACACGCATCCACCCATTCATCTACACTGACTACACTACATTTACCCACAAGCCCCGCCACCTAATGAACCTACTGAACCCATGCAAATTAATACTTACCATCTGTCTGTTGAGGAGAGAGATCGATGCATCTCTAATAGACTATGCATGTACTGTGGCTTACCTGGCCATCAACGTAACAACTGCCCCAGTCGTGCATCTACCTCCTCACAACATTCGGTGAGAACTCCTCTCACTTCCATGTGCAATACACAGTGTGTAAGCATTCCAGTTGAATTATGGATAAACGACAAACAAATTATTACCACTGCTTTACTCGATTCTGGGGCTGCTGGAAATTTCATTTCTGAAGAGTTTGCTAAGAAATATGACATTCAAATGATTTCATGCGCTACCTCTCTCTCAGTGGAGACAATAGATGGTCGACCACTGGGTTCTGGATCCATCACTCACCTCACCTCGCAAACTATTGATGTGGCTGGTTTACTTCACAAGGAGAGGATTCAATTCTACATTCTCCCCACATCTCACACTCCCGTGATTCTGGGATTACCCTGGTTACGTCTGCATGATCCACAAATTTCCTGGAGAGAGGGCCAAATTGTGAAATGGAGCAATCATTGTCAACAGAACTGTGTTTCTCTGGTCAATCCCATTCCTGTGTTCCGTAACACTCTCTCCAGCACGAGAATCCATTCTCAACCTTCCAGAGAAGTATGCTGATCTTACAGAGGTTTTCAGTAAGGAACAAGCCAACACCTTACCTCCCCACCGTAAATATGACTGTGCCATCGATCTTCTGCCAGGGCATTCTCCTCCAAAGGGCCGTATCTTCCCATTGTCTTAACCTGAATCCGAAGCCATGAAGGATTACATCAATGAAGAACTCCAGAAGGGTTTCATTAGACCGTTCACATCCCCTGCTTCATCCGGGTTCTTTTTTTCGTGAAGAAGAAGGATGGTGGTCTCCGCCCTTGCATTGACTATCGTGGATTAAATGAAATAACTGTTAAATTCAGATATCCACTCCCGTTGGTTCCTTCAGCCCTTGAACAGCTTCGCACTGCCCAGTACTACACCAAGCTGGATCTGAGGTGTGCATACAATCTCATTTGCATTAGAGAGGGAGATGACTGGAAGACAGCCTTCTCCACAACCACTAGACACTACGAATATCTCGTGATGCTGTTCGGACTGGTCAATAGTCCGTCTGCGTTCCAGTCATTCATTAACGAGGTCTTCAGAGACATGCTGAACAAATCTGTGATCGTTTATATTGATGATATACTGATCTACTCCAACACACTTTCAGAACATGTACGACACGTCCGATCAGTTCTTCAACGTCTCATCAAGTACCAATTATACGCCAAAGCTGAGAAATACGAATTCCACACGACCTCCACCACATTCTTGGGGTACATAATCAGTTCCAGAGGGGTGGCCATGGACGAGAGGAAGGTCAACACCATTCTGAACTGGCCTGAACCCGCAACTCTCAAAGAATTACAATGATTTCTAGGATTCACTAACTTCTACAGAAGATTCATCAGAAACTTCAGTACTGTTGTCGCACCACTTACTTCAATGGTCAAAAGAGGAACTCACCGACTACAATGGTCCGAACCCACTCACGAAGCATTTCAAACCCTCAAACAATGATTCAGCAACGTGCCCATCCTCTGCCACCCTGACCACTCATTATTTTTTGTTGTAGGGATTGACGCTTCCAACACAGGTATCGGAGCTATCCTGTCCCAATGTCCAGACCCAGCCGCTAAGCTTCATCCATGTGCCTTTTATTCAAGAAAGCTCAACTCAGCGGAACACAATTACAGTGTCAGGGACCGGGAACTCCTTGCCATGAAGGCAGCCTTCAAGGAGTGGAGGCACTGGCTAGAGGGATCCACTTATCTGTTTACAGTACTGATAGACCATAAGAACTTGGAATATTTACGCACCGCCAAACGCCTTAACCCTTGCCAAGCTAGATGGTCCTTGTTCTTCACCCGATTCGACTTCTCTTTGACTTATCGACCCGGTTCCAAGAACACCAAGGAGGATGCTCTCTCACGTCAGTTCGAGGAGGAGGACATTTCAGTAGATCCAAAACCCATTCTACCTTTTCCGAGTCGTTGCCCTCATTCAATGGGACATTATGACTCTGCTCCAGCAGTACAGGGAGCAAAACAAAACCCCAGTGGCCTGTCCAGCCGACAGAATCTTCATCCCTGAACATCTTCGTGATCAAGTCATCAGTCAAGTTCACTGCCATCCAGCATCCGGACACCCAGGTATCACAGCAACCATCCATCAGCTGGAGAACCGTTTCTGGTGGGAATCATTACACAAGGACACAACCAACTACATACAGCAGTGCAACAGCTGTATCATAAAAAAATCATCCAAGCAATCCCCCACCGGCCTCCTTCAACCACAACCCCATTCCACAACGACCATGGTCTCACATTGCCATAGACTTCATCACGGATCTTCCAAATTCACAAGGCCACACTACCATACTTACCATCATCGATCGATTTTCCAAGGCTTGCAGACTCATTCCACTATCCAAACTACCCACAGCTCTCCAGACTGCAGAACATTTTTGCAATTGGGTCTTTCGGTTATATGGCTTACCCGAAGACATCGTGTCAGACCGAGGACCTCAATTCACCTCTCAATTATGGTCAGCCTTCTTCAAAGCCCTGAACGTCAATGTCAGCCTCACCTCTGGTTATCATCCCCAAGCCAACGGTAAAGTGGAGAGACTTAACCAAGAATTTAACCGCTTCCTAAGAACCTACTGTAATCAGAATCAGAACGATTGGGCTTGATACCTACTATGGGCAGAATATGCTCAGAACTCCCTTCTCAAACCCTCAGCTGGTCTGACTCCCTTTAAATATGTCCTGGGTTTCCAACCGCCAATGTTCCCATGGTCAGGGGATCCAACGGACATGCCGGCTGTGAAAGATTGGATGACTCGCAGTGAGGAGGTTTGGAATCGGGCTCATGTTCACCTTCAACACGCTGTTCAAAGGCAAAAGGAGCAAGCGGACCGCAGAAGGCGCCCAGGTCCCAACTACCAGCCGGGTCAATGGGTGCGGCTGTCGACATGGGATCTCCGTCTCCGACTTCCATGCCGCAAACTGAGTCCAAGGTACGTGGGTCCATTCCAGATCACCAGACAAATAACCCCAGTTTCCTTCTGCTTAGCACTTCCTAACACATACCGTATTTCTCCTACTTTTCATGTGTCCTTTCTCAAGCCTGCTGCTGGTCCCAGAGACGAGGGAGAGGGGAGGTCCCGTGAACAGGCCCCTCAACCCATCACCATTGAGGGCGAGGAGGCTTAACAAGTCCAGGAATTACTCGATTCCAGACGTCGGGGAAGAATCCTGCAGATTCTGGTCGATCCGGAGGTGTACGGTCCAGAGGAATGCTCTTGGGGAAATTCTGAGGATATTCTAGATCCCAGTCTCATCGATGAATTTCATAATTTACATCCCGAAAGACCGACCCCTCGACCCTGTGGTAGACCCTAACGTCTTTTGCCTCCTTGCGCCATCAGTGGCTCGCGGGGGGGGGTTCTGTCATGGAGACAAACCCTGTGATTCCCTCTGCTGGCCAGCCACAGAGGGCATCTTCACCTGAATATTGACACACACGCATCCACCCATTTATCTACACTGACTACACTACATTACCCACAAGCCCCGTCCTTGGACTCTGATCACCATCACAGGTGTAATCCATCAGAACTAGTGAATATAAGCTGGACTATAACATCAGTTCAACGCAAAGTCTTGATTTGCGGTGTCTGTCATTTCTGAGCGTTATTACTCGGTTTTGTTTTCCTGTTGCTGATCCTGTCTGTTATCCTTCACTTACCTTTGCTGCCTACCTACCGACCCTTGCTTGTTTATTGGATATTGATTCTCTGCTCTCCCTTGTGTAGATATTGCTGTTACTGACCATTGTTTCAGTATATAACATATACATTTTTGAGTTTCTGAATAAAGCCTGCAGATGGATCCCATTTCGAGTTCTGGGTCATTACAAATCAAAATTGACAGCAAAAATATAGTACAACTGTTTTCAACATTGATAATAATATAAAATGTTCTTAATCACCAAATCTGTACATTCAAAGGATTTCTGAAGGATCATGAATAATGGAGTAATGGTTGTTTAAAATTCAACTTTACCCTCATATGAATAAATCATATTTTAAAACATATGGAAATAGAAAACTGTTATTTTATATTGTAATAATATTTCATAATATAACTGTTTTACTGCATTTCCGCGGAAGCCCTGCGAATTGCAAAAGCTGATTCCAAATAATCAGTTCTTATTCTGCTGGATCTATCTGCTATTTTTAATACTGTCAATCGTCAGATTCTTCTGTCTGCCCTCTCATCACTGGGCATCACAGGGATTCCACTTTGCTGTCTTGAATCCTATCTTACTGAAAGGTCTTTCAGGGTGGCTTGGGGAGGGGAGGTATCCAAAGCAAATCAACTTGTCACTGGGGTTCCTCAGGGATCAGTTCTTGGACCCCTTCTCTTCTCCTTATACATGACATCACTGGGTCCCATCATACAGGCCCATTGATTTTCTACCATGAAAATCAGCTGCTGATTCCAGCTCTATCTTTCATTTAAACAGATGATAGCTGCACGGATCTCAGACTGCCCTGCAATGCTACACTTCTTCTTGTCCAGGCCCTTGTCATTTCTAGGCTGGACTACTGCAATGCTCTTCTGGCTGGACTTCCATCAAGCACAATCAAACCTCTACAAATGATTCAGAATGCAGTGGCATGACTGGTCTTCAACGAACCCAAAAGATCCCCATGTAACACCTCGCTGTATCTCCTTGCACTGGCTACCGGTTGCAGCTCGCATACAAGACATTGATGCTTGCATATAGAACACAGCTTTCACACAGGCTCAACAACCACCTACTTCCACTCACTATTACGAATCTACATTCCCTCCAGAAGTGTGAGATCCGTTAGTGAGCGACGCCTCATGGTGCCATAACAGAGAGGCTCAAAATCACTTTCCAGTACATTCTCGTTCACCATTCCTGGCTGGTGGAATGTTCTTCCCACCCCTATCTAGAATGCTGTATCCCTGACAGTTTTCAAGCGACAGCTGAAAACATATCTCTTTCAAAACTACTTGGCTGCATCGTAGTATATATATTGTAGTTTTGCATTGTAGTTTTTCTACCTTGTACTTTTTTGAACAATTTCTAAACTTGGTATTACAAGCACTTCACCTGTTGGCTTCTATAAGAAGAATCGCTTTATGTATCCGCTTTATGTATCCCCTAATAGTAAGTTGCTTTGGATAAAATCATCTGCAAAATGACTAAATGTAAATGTAATGCGAAAATGTATTTTTTTTAGATCAATATTTGTCAGGTGTGACCTTTTAGTATGAGTTGTCAATCAGGCTCTCAACAAATATAATCGATTGATATATATGTCGATTGATTTTAATAAATTGCATAACTACTGTAAAATTTAAGAAGTAAGACTATAATTCACTCTAAAGTGTGTACAGTTTCTCTCTGGTCTCTCACCTGATGCTCTGTTGAGGTAGTTAAGATTACTGGCATTCCTGTAAGCTTGGCCCAATGGGAGTTGGCTGCTCAATGGGAATTCATAAGGGCATCTGCCATGGCATGATTTACTGTTGCTCTCCTTTTGAAGCTGAGGTCAGAGGTCTGTGTGTACTGGCAGCCCCTGTGATCATCCTCAACAGGTTATGACTAAAGTCAAAGAGTCTGAGAGACTGAAAGATGCATCACCTATAGGAAGTACCTGTCTGAGCACCAATTTTCATTTTTTTCCACACAGAAGTTTTATTTTCTGTCATGTTAATTTTATTAATCTTGGTCTTCCAACTAGTTGGCATTTTTTCTGTGGCTTTCAACTGAAAAGCGAGGCGTCAAGGATCTGTCTCTCCCAGATGTAGTGTACGGCATCTCCACATGCCACAGACACATGCCAAAACATGCTCCTCTGCTTCATTTGTCTTTTTCCTTTTCCTGTAATTTTTCCTGCTAAATACCTACCACTTATATTCCAGTAAATTTACTCCTGGTGAAGCACAGTGACTCAGAATAAGGCCTTCAAAAAGGAACTTTTGGAAATGGCACACCCATGAAAACACTTTAAACATGTCAAAGTGCTTTTAACTCTGTTATTATTATATTATTATATTATATTATTTATTATAATTATTATTTTATTTTATTTATTTTTTAAGAGGGCAACTTTGGCAATCATGGTCCTCTTGGTGTAATATATTAAATAAATCATGTAGTGCTGTCAAATGATTAATTGGACTTCAAAATAAAAGTTGTTGTTTACATAAAATGTTTATATTACTGTGTGTGTATATATATATATATATATATATATATATATATATATATATATATATATATATATATATATATATATATATATATATATACACACACACACACACACACACACACAGACACAGACACATACACACACATATGTTTCTTAAATGTATACATGCATGTGACTGTATACATTATAAATATACACTGTACAGTACACAAACATGTATCAATCAAATAAGAACCTTTCTTTCGGATGTGATAGCGAATAATCATTTTGACAGCACTAAAATAATGACAAATTGATAATATGTATATATATATATATATATATATATATATATATATATATGTATGTATATCATTTCCACCACAACGCTGTATTGTCCTTTTAAAAAATTTTTGGAAAGATTGTTTGGGTAGTTTTTATGGAGATGAACAATGACATCACAGCACATGTCTGACATGGAGGAGATTTTACATTTCTTCAGCAACTTGGAGAAGAAAACTCAAGGTAAATATTGTAAATAATTTTATTGTATGTCATTTCCAAACATGGTGTAACATCAAATGAGTCTGTAAATAAATAGATTGTTTTTTAACACAAATAGATTTATTTTGCATGCATGGAATGCTTGCTACCAATTCATAGCTAATCTGTAATACTAGCTTGGATTTTTTTTACAAAATACTGTAGGGTTGTCATTTCCATCACTGTCATTTCCACCACATTACCTTCTTGGGTGGAAATGACAACGGTGAGGTGGAAATTACATTTATGCTTACAAGGTGCAATTCATAAAATGAGTGGCTACATATGAATATTTTTTTTTATTGAAATGTACAACGCTTATGTTTTTATTCAAATATATATATGTTGCAATTTCATTTTATCTATTTTTAAGATGCCGCAGAAGTCAACTGGAGAAAGGTCTCAGTGGTGCTGGGATCAATCGCTTTTATTGGCCACTGAGAGATGATGTCATCTGGTACCAATCCATGGATATAATAGGCCTCATCCCTGAGCCCGTACCAGTGATAAAACGGCACAAGGAAATTATGGCCCAATCCCAATTCTATTTTATACCCCTTCCCTTATGGTTTAGTGATTTCTAATTATGTCTACGGCAGTTATCGCCCTGATCAGACATATGCTGTGGCACTATCATGTCTGTAATGATATAAAGTTAGCAAATATTAGCAATTTTTTTGCAAACATTTCTTTGAGTAAAATGACCGTTAATATGAACTCACAATTGAATGTAACATAAAACAAATGATTACTTTTTGTTAAAATATTTATTTATGCCAAAAAAGCTTACATTTATGTGTCATTTTGTTTGCTGTAGCAGCCATGTTTCCGAGTTAATTCATACCCCTTCGTTTAAAGTGTGGTCCCGAAAAATCTTCATTTGAAGGGCTATCTGGCCCTTCCCCTTACCCCTACCCATCCAACCAAAAGAGAATCAAGATCCCCTACCCCTTCACGTGAACGCACGAAACTTTGGGGTTGGGGAAAGGGGAAGGGCTAAGGGGTAGAATTGGGATTGGGCCTAAGACGGAAGTTTGGAAAGTAATCTACAAGATTTGGCCTTGAATCACATCTCTCTCTCTCCCTCTCTCTCTCTCTCTCACACACACACACACACACACACCCTCACTCATAAACACTTTCACACACACTACCTCACTTTCATGCACATTATCTCACACACATACCGTCTGGTCACCATAATTGCCCTCTGGACAAGTCTCTCATGTCTCTCTCTCTCTCTCTCTCTCTCTCTCTCTCTCATACACGCACAGCCCTCGTGATTTAGGTGCTTTACAGTTCATGTTATATGATAATTTAAAATTGTATATGATAATTTAGAATTGTACATTACCAAACTAACTCACATACAACGTGTGCATGCTCAAGATGCTTATTAGTTCATGTTACAATGTATTGACATGACTAAATTTTTAGGTGTTTTTTAAGTATTCCAAAATTCAAAACAGTGTTCATCTAACCAATTATAATGTTATAACTTTACAATTACAATTTATGCTTAACTTACATTTTTAATGTGATTATTTGTGGTTAGTTGTTTACAGTAAGGCTGTAACTGTTCATCTGGTTATGGAACCAAACAGACTAATGACTAATGATTTGTTAAATGTGTTTCAAATATATGTTTTGTGTTTTTCTACATGGGCGTCCATTCATTGTCATTTCCACAACACCCAGTCATTTCCACCACCTCATAACTCTTTTAAAAAATATGTACAAAATTCTAATCACTCATTAAAAATTTCTGCATAGTTTATGAGATAATCTTCCACTTAATGTAATAACACTGTAATAATAATGTTATAAAATAAGTTTATAATATTACCACCACATCGTTCCAAACCTCTAAACGCTTTGTTTGTTTTCGGGAACACAATTAAGATAATTTGGATGAAAACCGGGAGGCTTGTGACTGTACCAATTATTGTCTAGAAAAAAACACTGTCAAGGTCCAGAAAATTATGAAAAACATCGTAAGAAAAGTACATCTGCCATCAATAGTTCGACTGTAATGTTATGAAGCGACAGCACTACTATTTGTAAGAGAAGAATACTAAAATAATGACTTTATTCAACAATTCCTCCCCTCCCCAGCCGTGCCACAAGGATACGTTTTGTAATCTGTATTTTTTTTTAGATTTGAAAGAAAACAGCGTGTCCTTGTGGCATGGCTGACACAGAAGAGCGTACACAGTTTATGTTTAGCAGGTGGTTTCCAAATATGTGCTACGGTGATGTGGGTAGAAACAGAGGAGAGGAATTGTTGAAGTCATTATTTTTGTTACGGTTGAACCAGTGATGGCAAATGGACTATTCTGAAGATGATTTTCATAATTTTCTGACAAACAAAGCCTTTATGGGTTTGAAAAAACATGGGGGTATGTGATTCATTTTGGAGGGTGGATTATCCCTTTAACCATGAAACTTAATTATAAAATCACTGTGCATTCATTTGCCTCAAAAAATCTGAAACCACATGATACTTCTGCTTAAAAGAATACAATATCAGATCCAAAGTGACCTCTCAAAGTTCATGTCAATTGTAAAAGGTTGTATAAAAGCACAGCAAACTACAATAAGATGTTTCTGTCAAAGAGCAGCCTATAAAATATTCTATAAATGTCTGTATTATCAACTCACTCAGACCACTTCAGTGAATCACAAGATTTCCTTCTCTGTTTTGAATGTCCTAATGATTTCTTTCTACCATCAAATCAATCAATAGCAAACAAGTCCCACCAGACAGCTAGATAACTGTTGGGATTTGATGAGTCAATCAACGGGGAAAGAAAATCTCTCTAGTCTCCAATGTACCTCCAGACCACCTCCACATGCATCTGCCCAGTCTGGTTTGACAGGCTGGCCACTGCAAAAACTGAATTTTCATAAGGAGAATAAATGGCTGTGATTGCAGCAAACATCTTCGCCCAGCCGGAACTCAAAGCCTCATCTGCCATCATCAGACAGGACAGACGTAAATACCGAGCGCAATCAACAAACAATCTTCATCTGGGCAGCAGGAGAATAATCACCAAGCTGAACTTTACAAGAAATTAGGATATCAACAAATGTCCACATGATTTGTGAGTGATGCAAATTGATATTTGCATCATAACAGAAATATTTAATACTATGCAAATAACAATGCATTTGTTGTATAGCATAATGTCCTTGCAATTGATTCAAAGAGATGACAGTAAATCCAAGAAATCCACAAATTCCGGTATACACTCTTAGACATAAAGTTTCCAAAAGTGGGTTTTCACAGTGAGTCCATAGAAAAATTATTGTTTTGGATCCCCAAAGAACCTTGCAGTGATACGTTTTTAAATTCTTCTTTTTTTTTAATTACAATTTTTTCGTTGCCTAAAGATAATTTCCTTTTTTCCACTATAAATAATATTTTGTGGTAGGGAAAGGTTCAATGGATGTTAAATGTTTTTTCATGGAACCATAGATGCCAATAAAGAACCTTTATTTTTTTTTAAGTGTATTCTGGAATGTGTGACAAACATTTTACAATCTAATCAATATTTTGTGTAATGGAAAGGTTCAATGAATGTTAAACGTTCTTCATGAAACCAAAAATGCCAATCAACCTTTATTTTTAAGAGTGTATATTGGAATGTTTATTGTAATGTGTAAAATGTCACACACACACACATACAAACAGGTACTGTTAAGGTATCAGATTGGTAAATTTTACCATCAATACCCATCATACTGTTTTTCAGTGCATGAACTGCTTTCAGTCTGAGCACCTACAGAACACTGTCTATAGGCAGCAGTGGTAAATTGGGGTGCTGGGATGGTCTAATTGCGGAAAACTCCAGCTAGCTGATTGTGATTTCAGTGTTCCCACAAAGTGTTAAATTACAGGCATCCTCAACCCAAAGCAATGGACCTTTTGATGATGGTTGCTTGGCAACAACTAATTTAAGATGGCTTTTTGTGGTATGGTACTTTTTTATTTGGCTGGGGAAAAAAAGGGAAATTGTATTGCACATCCGCATCCCTGTGGAGAACTCACAAGGGTTTTGGAAATCCGGAGGTGTTCGAAATTAGCCAGTCTTTAGATATTAAAAGTGTAAAAAAAAAAAAAAAAAAAAACAACAAAGGAATTTGGAGGATAAGAATGAACAAACTATATAAAAAGGCTCTGTCAAAATAGGAAGTGCAGTTGTAAAGCACTGAATGTTAGAACTTGAATACTTTAGACTTGCTTATTTACATGAGAAGATACTGAGATAATGGTTGAGATGAATGACCTCATTCATGTCACAGTGCCAAGTATTCATTTATATAGTCAAGGCAAACACTGACACAATTTTTTTTCTTCAATATAACACATAGGAATCTGTCTAGAAGCCAGAACACTTTTTAACATTTCTATATGGCCAAATGAAAGACGATTGTAAAATGACAGCAGATGAAACCTTGTAAAGAAAGAGAAGAGTGCTGTTTCTCCCATACAGCAAAGCTGTGAAGACTGTCATTAAGAACAGTGCCCTATTGAAATCTAAATTCACTGGATTCATTAGCGGCTTGGACCTCCTTCTTCCTCTCTTGGCATTCATTGGACAGGAAACCAGATGACTGCTGGGAAATAAACAGCACATCAGTGACTCAGCATTAATGTAAGACAGATAAGAGACTTTCAAGCGTCTTAGAACTATATAATTAGCCATTGCTTTCTTAGCATTTGAATGGGGACTTAGACTTTGAAAGCTCACATTGTCTTCAGTTATTGTCCTGTACTCTTAACATCATTTAAGCCTTCCATTCAAGAGGAAACCAAAGGTACCAAAATTAAAGTTATGGACAAGAAGGCTTGCTTTTGTAAATCAAAGACATTTAGCTCTTATTTTGTCATGTTTTATTTTGTTTTTGCATCCGTTTATTGTTATTTTAATGGATTACTTTCAAAGCTGTCAAAGAGAATATAAGCAGACGCTGATGCAGCAGATGCTGTCTTGCAGTGCACTACTGTATGTGTAGCCAAATGACATGAAGACCTGTGGATCAATTACTGAGGAAGTGAAATATCATAGGAGAAAATGAAAATATTGTTTGAATCAATAACTGTTTTATTTTATTTAATATATATATATATATATATATATATATATATATATATATATATATATGCAAGTACTGAATTGGGCTCTGTCACATCTTTTTGTTTGTTCAAACTGCGATTTGTATTTGTTCGTTCAGGTGCAGGAGGGACTTCAAGGAGAACTTCGCAGAAGAGAGCTCGGTTCAGTGTCGCTGTCCGTGATACGCTGCTCTCTCTCTCTCCGCACCGAACACAGCGTGCGAGTGACCAGCTACAATGGTCAGCTTTTCCGCGTCTTGTGTTTGGATGCTTTAATGTTTAAATCGACAAGTGGTAAGGCTTAAAAACATGTGAAAAAGATAAGCTTTCGTGACGATGCGCAGCAGTGGCCCGTCAACTGTCCTGAGCATTTTTTTAGGCTGTCCCAGGCCGGTCGGTTATATAAAATATCAAGGTGAAAGTCATCATAGCTTGCTTAGCATAGACCAAGCTCCCAACCCAACTTTGAGAATAGATTAACGGCTATATGTTTTTTATCGCCTGATAAGAGTCTCACTTTAGCGCAGCACGTTAACGCCGACAACGGCCCACCACTAATATATATATATATATATATATATATACAGTACAGACCAAAAGTTTGGACACACCTTCTCATTCAAAGGGTTTTCTTTATTTTCATGACTATGAAAATTGTAAATTCACACTGAAGGCATCAAAACTATAAATTAACATGTGGAATTATATATGGAATTATGTACATGTAACCCCTCTCACCCGGGTCCTCACTGACGCTCCTCGCACTCGCACCAAGCGGGGCTCGAACCCGGGTCTTTGTCATGGGAGGCGGACGCACTAACAAGGAGGCTAAATGGCTACAGCCACTAACGTCTGTCGCTAGTGCGTCTCTTGAGATCGGGGAGTGAGGTTTACCTCCACAGCACTACTCGCAACAAAAAAATGTGAAACAACTGAAAATATGTCATATTCTAGGTTCTTCAAAGTAGCCACCTTTTGCTTTGATTCCTGCTTTGCACACTCTTGGCATTCTCTTGATGAGCTTCAAGAGGTAGTCACCTGAAATGGTCTTCCAACAGTCTTGAAGGAGTTCCCCGAGAGATGCTTAGCACTTGTTGGCCCTTTTGCCTTCTGTCTGTGGTCCAGCTCACCCCTAAACCATCTGGATTGGGTTCAGGTCCGGTGACTGTGGAGGCCAGGTCATCTGGCGCGGCACCCCATCACTCTCCTTCTTGGTCAAATAGCCCTTGATGCCTTCAGTGTGAGTCTACAATTTTCATAGTCATGCAAATAAAGAAAACTCTTTGAATGAGAAGGTGTGTCCAAACTTTTGGTCTGTACTCTATATATATATATATATATATATATATATATATATATATATATATATATATATATAGAGAGAGAGAGAGAGAGAGAGAGAGAGAGAGAGAGAGAGAGAGAGAGTAGCAGTTTTTTGGAGAACTGCTATGATCAGTACCTTTTGAGTTAAAAAAAACTTCATAAAAACAATGACTATATATATATATATATATATATAAACATCTCATTGATTGACAGAGATTACTAAAATTTCAGTAACAATGTGTTGACATGCAAAGTGATAAAATGTGTTGAAAACTTGTTGATTTGCAATGTTACTTAATGACGTGCCACTCGACAATCTGATTTCATCAGCATTTAAGGTCCCACTGAGCATGAGATTACAGCACATTGACAAACATGCAGGGAGGATGCCGAGAGTGACCAGGAGGCTTCCAATTAAATTACATGCACATTTGAAACTCTCAATGGGATGCCATCAGGAATTAAAGCATGTTGATTGATGACATTGCCTCCCAAAATCTGACGAAAGACACTGGCTCCTCCTGCTCTTTGTAAAATGTTCTCTTAGCTTTTGGTGCTAATAAAATGGTTAAATTAACCATTTTGCTTTTGTTTTACTTATTTTACGTTAGTGTTTTTTCAATGTACAGTATCACAGGAATTTTCTCGGGTACTGCACTAATAATTTCCCATTGTTCTAGAAACACCTTCACTATCCACAGATTTCATTCAGTGGAGTTAAATTAATGAAGTGTGATGCTGACATACATTACAAACAATTGATTCAAGTTCCAATTACCCTGAGCCACAAGAAGCTTTTTTTGACCCACTTAAAAACACACCATCGAAGCAACATTTCATAAGCTCTTTGGGTATTCACTGTATAATGGCTTGAGAACTTACCTAATGGCACACATTTTTTTTTTTTTTTTTTTGGAGTTTCTCTCAAACACATTAACTGTTGTTTTAGACAATTGAAAACATAGATATTCTACGGTATTCAGTACTACAATGTTAAAGAGTAACTAATTAGCGATGCATAAAATGTTATTCGATTTTTCCAGCAGCTACTTAAAAAACTAGCAATGTAGGCCTACGGTAATCAAACATGCTTTCAATAATTCTCAATGTCTCAATTTCAAATTGTTTTTAGATGGTGTTTTCTAACATCAATATTCATTCAGACAGTTTGTTTAAGTGAATTATAGGGAATCCCTCTATAGAAACATATTGGTGTGTCATTTTATGTATTCTTTTTATTAAGTAAAATAATAATTTAAGCACTGCTGTTTATTGTCGTCTTTGATTCAGTGGTTTAAGTTATGTCTGTTAGTTTTTTTTTTCCGTTTAGTATAAATTATGTAGTTGTCATCCTAAATGAAATATAGGTTTGTGCCAGGGAAAATACTCCTGTTTTTTTTACTATTTAAAAAAAAAAAAACAATAATAATAACAATCATATTCTCATAATAGTTTAAAAGAGCTTGTGCCTTTACGTGGACAATGTTTAGCTCGACTGTTGCTTAACTGCTTTAAATTATTAATTCTGAATAGCTCAATCCGACTTCATGAAAATGTATAACATTTATATAATAATACTTTTTTTTTACATACTGAAAATATCCTGAGTGTCATAGAGTCATCCGCATTTTAGACTGAATTCATAAGATCGACGAAGGAGTATGTGGGCCAAGAATGACACCAGATTTTGCAAGCAGCAGTAGCAGGTTCAAAAGGCATTGTGTGACTTTTTGGCAGTTTGGATAATTAGCATTAGCACTGCATTACAAAGAAGGGACAAACTTTTGTTGTCAGCACTGAATGCTTTTCCCTATTGATCTTTTAAGTGTTTCGTGTGATATCTGTAATATTATTTGTGAAACTTCTCAATAAGAGGCTAAAGAAGAGCTTGTGACAATGTTTACATCAAATGAGATCCTATGAAAAATAATCCTATGAGAGATCCTATGGATAAAATATCAAAGAGCTCACTTTAAAGCTCTTTCTCTGTCATTCACTAAATGTATCAATGAAAACACTGTAGTTATTAAACTCCATCCCAGCCATGTTAAACTGCTATCTAATATAGTTCATGATCTGGGAAGATCCAGTCTGCCTCTGGCCACACTGGTCATACAGCAGCTGTCCGGAACTGGGGTAATTTGCCCATTTGAGCTCCCTGCGAGTTTGAGCCTGTCAGTGGGTAGTTTTGTTCCCGAGGCCAATTAGCAAGCCCTACATTAGCCTGCAGCTAAAAAGTTACTAATGGGAGGGTGTAGGGCACTGGGGGAGTTCACCTGAGAGGTGTGGAGAGATCCCCACAGAGCTTTAATTTGAGAGGAAAGGGGAGGTGGGGATGGTGGATGGGGGGGATGGAAAACCTTAGAAGTTTTTGTACTGGGCTTCATTGTTACTGCTGGTCGTTTGATCTTAAAATAATTTAGTTAATAATCTCACAATAGGTGCTGCTCGATTAGGCTGCCAGACCTGTGAGAGGGCGAGAGACAGTGTTTAAAAGGGGCAGCGAGGGAGAGATGCAGGGAACTGGGGGATTAAACCGTTTGCTCTGGTTCCTATGGGAACAGAGATTTCAGTGTTTGAGGCCCAGAAATACATTCCCTAAGTCCATATTTAAGAGCCTGCCCACTGCCCCTGCCCACATTGCCGAAAGCACCAAAAGTTGGTTAAATGACCATGGTGTTGGTGTTCTTGGCTGGCCAGCAAACTCACTAGACCAGTATTGTCAGGAAGAAAATGAGAAACAAGAGACCAAAAAAATGCAGATGAGCTGAAGGCCACTGTCAAAGAAACCTGGGCTTCCAGACCACCTCAACAGTGCCACAAACTGATCCCCTCCCTGCCACGCCGAATTGAGGCAGTAATTAAAGCAAAAGGAGCCCCTATACCAAGTATTGAGTACATGTACAGTAAATTAACGTACTTTCCAGAAAGACAACAATTCACAAAAAAATTATAAAATTTTTTTTATTGGTCTTATGAAGTATTCTAATTTGTTGAGATTTTGTTTTAAAATGTGAGACAAAATCAGCACAGTTAAAAGAACCAAAGACTTAAAGTACTTCAATCTGTGTGCATTTAGTTTATTTAATACACAAGTTTCACAATTTGAGTTGAATTACTGAAATAAATTAACTTTTTCATGACATTCTCATTTATTGAGATGCACCTTTATATTGACTGGGTTAAATATAATTGCATTACTAAAAAGAGACTATAATACAATTAAATAAACTTAATGTAATCAGTTTTTCGTCATGGATAATTCTGACTAAATTAAGAATAAAATGCACAGACTTTTAGAAACTTGACTAGACTAAAAAGAGTATGAACATAACTAAAACTAATAAAAACTAAAATGACAGCTTCATAGAAAGACTAGACTAAAACTAAAATTAAAACAGGCCGCCAAAAACAACACTAGTGTGGACGAATTTTAACTTTTATAAAGAATATCTCTTTGGATTTGAGACTTTAGTCTTTGCAACTTTGAAATTGAAATTGAAATCACATCATATGACCCCTTTAAGTCACCCTGTGGCTCCCTTGGGAAGTTTGCTGATGCCACCCAGTGGGCCCTGGCCCCCTTGTTGAGAAAATGTTTAGCTCAGTTATTGTTTAGAAATGTAAATATGATCTTATCATGAGAATATTTGTTTTATTGGATTTTTGTATTAATATTATATTAATACATTTTTATTATTATGTTAACCAAATATTTTAACATATCAAAATAAAAATTTTATTTTTTTAATATACAAGTATATATATATTATAATTAGAACAAATTGATATAACAAATTAATGAGAAACAAATTGTCATGTATTCCTCACTGAAACCGACCCAATGAAATATCAGCACTATGGTGCTTCAGTAATTATTATAGTCTGTGGCTTCTGTACTGCAAACATAGTCTAATTGTGGTAAATGATGGGGCCCTATAAGCAAACCCCTGCCCCATCATTTACCTCAACCCAAATCTTAACCACAGACCTCTTTTTGTGATAAGTCTTTATGAAACTAGATGAACTGCAATTATATTTAATGGGAAAAGTCATTTTAATTTCATAGAGGAAACTGAATGAAATGCAGGTTATTGATTTGACTCATACTCACAGTGTTTTGTGGTTTTAGTTTCGTGTCAGTTGTATGGCAATGCATCCGTTAGGCAGCTGTTAAAAAAAAAAAATAAAAAAAAAATTGCAAAAATTGCAGTTTCTTTAGGTTAGTTTAACCATTATAAATATGTAGAAAAGCACATTTTGAGTATTCAGATGCTCAGCCGCATCCGAATGGAAGATTGTAATTGTTACAAACAATATAAGGCAGCACAATTACATACATATCCATGATGAATATGCATAACAAAGACCAGCTGTGTTTATTGCATTGGATTACAGAAAAATGTAAATGTGTCTCAATTCAGTGGATCCAAAAGGGCGAGAAGACCCATAAAGAGACAGTGACCTTAGGCAGTTTGGTCACCAACGCCAAGGAGAAAAAGTCCAAGGTTGCTGAGGTCATTAGCCTAGAAAGGCTGTTTCCCATAATTGGCATAAATGCCTTCAATCAAGTGCAGTGAGTAGAGAGCTGACCTCTGTCCCCTATGATAGGCACAGGATGGGGGGCTGGAGCAGTAATGTGCCCATTACAAGCTAGTGAAGTCCAGGTGAATTGGGGCTGCCATTTGCTGCACGCTCCCTGGCATATAAACAGAAAGAGAGAAAAAAAAGAGAGAAAAAAAAGAGGGAGGATTGAGGGGAGGGAAATGGGAAGACAAGCTCTGATATCACTGTTACTAAATCAGAGCAGGGGGCTGTGAATGCAAATCAGACAGTGTGGCGAAAACATTGATTTGGGAGTGTTTCAGTGGAGTAAAACGTAAAATAAAACCTTATACAATTTTACAAATACACACACACACATATATATATATATATATATATATATATGTGTGTGTGTGTGTGTGTGTGTGTGTGTGTGTGCGCGTGTGTGTGTGTGTAAGAGCATAAAGTGTTGTTGTTGTTTTTTAAGTTAGGCAGGATGTTTAGAGATTAGTTTAAGATTAGATTTATGTATTTTCATGTAGGGGCAAAACTCCCTTAGAATGAAGTCATCGATACCAAAGTGTTTCTTTCACAACACTGCTGCCAAATCTTACTATGTGGCTACGGCTCTACAATCCACAGGCAGAAGTTTAAGATGCTGCTGGCAAAGTCTGGCTTTTCACTCACAAAAGATGTGCACTTGAGTCTTTAGTTCCCTTGTAAAGTGGACAACATTGCGGGAAGTGCAAACTGAAGAGGAAAGCAAACAGTCAACGGCATTAAATTACCATTCAGATGAACTCATAAATATAGAAGACTTAAGGCCCTGTTTGCCAATTTTTACTGTTTAAGGCTTAATGTTTTTGTTGACATTCTGTGAACAAAATATCTGGTTGAGCATTTCCTTGTTTCAAATGATTGGAAACCTGTTATTGTATTGGAGAATTAAAGAGTAAAAAGGAAACCGCTTATCATAACAATGATTCACATCACAGATCTGAAAAACATGTCCAAGCCAGAAGGGTTATTTGAGTACGTTTTTCATTCAGCAAACACTTAGGCAATTTGGAGTTAGCTTTCCCTTAGAATCACTCGTTATAAAATAGGAAAATAATAATAAGTCTACTTTGCAGTCCTGGATGAATTTTTTTTAACATGTATTGACCCATCCTCTTTGAGCAGTAAAGTCAGAGTGCAGAATGGGTGTCGGGATCACAGGGTGTGCATATTAAAACTTTTATACTGGCCTCAGAAGCACCCGTGATCTCTCTGTACTTAGTGCCGGGCTGCAAGGTCATAAATCACGAGCTGTGAGAGGAATATTTCACCGGCTGCCAGTGTTGGGCCGCCTGCGCTGGGATTAAGGAATCAAAAGGCCACGCATATAGACTAATGCCACACAGGCCCCTGAGAAATCTGAGACAAAAAGGTTCAACGCCACAGACCCTGCACCCCACACTCTGTCATCCCAAAGGGAGAAGCTGGCAGTGGGGTCTACAGGGCATCTGCATACGTAAAAAAAAAAAAAAAAAAATTAAACAATCAAACAAATAAATGGACATCCTGCAAATAATTGCTTATAAATCTCTCAATACACCATATTATCAAGTCTTGAATTAAAAAAAAAAAAAGCAAATTTTTTTAACTAAAAAACTGAGGTGCTTTATCTCAGATAAATAATATATATATAATATAGTACAGAAGTATAATATAATATACAAGTAATGTTTCATCATTTAAAGTTTAAAAACAATCATATTAAATCAGAATAAGTTGAAAGGTTGAATACTTCTTCACATTACATGTGCGATAATGCACTTGGTTTATGAGGAAGGGTATACAGTTTTAATCTTCTTTAAGGTCAATAGGGCAGGCACCAGTCTTTTGGAGGGTTTATTAAACAGGATAAAGCTTCCCTAGACACATGCACATAATGTTTTCCCTGTGGGAATGCTCAAAATCCCTCTATCTGTCTCTTCATCTTCTCTCCACACATGCAAATATTAATGTTTACCTTATAGCATTAATTACGGTTTATGTTAGCATGGGATATTCTTATAACATGCTCCTGCGTTTTCGGTTATCTTTTAATGACATTTTGAAACTCTTGGAATTTCTTTCCAGCCTCAAGGAAATATTCCTGAAATGATCATACAGTAGCTATACAGGTCCCGTGCAGCAGACGGGTTTCTCAGTAAAGGAAGACGCAAATAAATAGGCATTTATTACCTTCCAAGTGGAGCACTTCAGACTGTCATATCTTAAGTGAGGTACACTTTAAACAAGTAAAGCGAGATAAGTAACGGTTGTTGAATGGTTACTTCCTCTCGACCCCTGGGAGGACGTCTCCATCAACAGATGCCCTCGGGTGGAGGATAACAAATTTGTTCTTTTATGAGGCTTGCATAACACCGCGGGGGCACTCATAGGAAGGCCGCATGTGGCCGGATATCGTATTCTGTTCAGTACAAACGACATTCCCATAGTTTCCAAGAGTGTTAACGCCAGGAGCGAGTGACTTCCTTTGGAAGTATGTGACGTGCTTCGCCACGGATTTCAGAGCACCTACGATCCAGATCAAAAATATTGAGGGTGTAATATATGAAATATTTTAAATTCATATTTTAAATATGAAATTGTTAGTCTACTTTTAAAATAAATCTGAATAATACCTGTTAAAATATTTTTCCCACTGTTAAACTGTTATTGTATTATTAATTTATTTAATATTACATGAGAACAGAAAACGAGGTTTATAAAATGCAATCATTTTTAGACTACAGACGCGAACGTCCTCGATATTTACTAGCTCCACTAGTTTTTACCGCTAGTTTAGACTCCCCATGCTTAAATAGGCCCATGAACCTTACATTTATTTAGAACCTATTAATTATGTGGGAAACAGTTCCCAAAATGAGGCCGGGATTGTAAGGACTCTCCAGAGCTCATCAAGCAGTGCGATCAGGCACAGCACTGGTTTGACGTCACCAGACAGCGCTCATTAGTGTGTTTCAATGGTCCACAGGCCCCTAGAGGGCATTATTGGTGCACTCACATGAAAGTCAGCAGAGACCTTCTGAAGAATTCATTTTAACACACCTCACAGGAACACAACTTGTGAACTATCTTCATTTGTGCAACAGTGGAAGTGTGTGTTATGTGAGTGATACAGGCCTACAGTAATTTATATTCCACAATTTAACATCAAAGGTAAATATAATCCTATTTTTATGTCTAATAATTTATTATTATTATTATTATTATTAAGAATGTTATTCTTTCAGTTCCTGACAATATTATATATTTTAAGAGGGTTAAGATTCAAATTGGAGCAGGGGCAGGTGTTGGAGCTACAGGCCCAGCTGACTCGGGCTGACTCAGTGCATTTGCTGTGGGTAGAGGTGCAGAGGACTTGGGCTCATAAGAGCATCTTCATGGGTGTGCCCCATCACACACCGCCAGCCCTGACTCGTCCAGCGCCCCTCCTCTCTCACATACCCACTCCTGTCGGGAGCCTGTTGTAGGGCGGCAATTTAGGAAGGGGTGCGTATGACAATCAGGGAGGAGGCAGCTGACTCGTCACAATACAATTACACTTGTAGCAATATTTGGTAGTTCTGTGTGTTGTTTCAGGGTTAGAATCGTCTGAGATCCTCCCAGATGACAAATTAAAGGACACAAAATAATAGTCTCAAAAGCTTTGTATTTATTTCCTAAAACACCAACAACACGATGGCCGGCGATAGCCCATGACATTACTACCACCGCGACTATTGTATAAATAAGAGAACATGTCATCCACTTCTTTGTCTGAAGCTTGTGTCCGAAGCATGGCAGGAAGCTAGATAGTGCAGTGTCTCATTCCCTACTCAGGGAACCATGGTTACATAAGTAACCTGAGATGTTCCCTTTCAAGGGAACTTGGAACTGCATCCCTAATGCGTCCCTCATGCATTCCAGCCACGGGTAGTTGTTTTCCCATTCAATTCTGTATTTTTGTGCTGTTTTCTATTTCGCCAGCCGCTCGAAGGTAGTCACTTTTACATTTCCCGCTGTTGTCACTTGTCGTCATCGTTGCTAAGATACGTGACAATGACTGAAACTATCAATTAAAAGGGCATTCTCTGATGATGTTCCAAGATGTTAAATATGCTACGCTGATCATAGACAAACAGGGAGAAATTAGTAGGCCTATCTACCTTTTTTTTTTTTTTCTTATCATAGCCTACAAATGTCTTCGTTCGTAGTCTGACATATATATTAGAAGCTGTGTGTGTGTCTGTTGTGGATTTGCACTGAATTGATTCTCAAAAATATGAAACAATGTGCATTCCGTATCAGTTCAATACGGAACAAGACTTTTATGTCAAATACGGGACAATTTGGTATTATACGGAATGGTTGGTAAACCAGTAAGCTGCTCTGAGCTCTCTCTTGTGTGTCGACGCGTTATCACTCAGTGTAATGTAGTCTTTGCCCCCGCAATGAGAGTACATGATGTGCATGATTCGTGAGAACAAACAGCTGACAATAACTAACGAGGTGGGTCTTTGCGAACGGTCACTATAATATTAATGATAATGATTCTATGATAATGCATGGAATATACGGCAAAGCGCCACTAAATAACCGGGCTAATTTTTGGGGGGCGTGGTAAGGCTTTGGCAATCAGTTGGCTAGTGGCCAATCTGCTCCACAGCCAATCACGGGCCCCCTCCTTGCTCGGGGCCCTGGGGCTTAAGCCCAGCTTAGCCTTATTGTTAATGCGGCCGTGCCGATGGTGAGCTATCAAGGAGCGAGAGCAGATCTGAGAACCATACTCTGCCCGGCCAGAACAGGGTTGCTAATAACAGCCAAACTCAGTCCAGCGTACTCTCACCAGAACTCCTGGGAGTAGAGCGATCGGGGGAAAACCATACAGACAAAGCCTTGGCCAAGTCTGCATCATAGCGTCCAGTCCTAGGGGAGCTGGATGAACTAGATGTACAGCAGGCCAAAAGGTTCCACATTGGACGCCACTGCCATTAAACCCACTAATCTCTGAATCTGCTTTACAGTGAGTGACTGGCCTTCTCTGACTCTCTTGACTGACATGAGGATCGACTCGATACGAGCAGGGGAAAGACGTGCCTGCATTGTGGTCAATTCCCACACCACGCCTAGATAAGTGGTCCTCTGTAAAGGAGAAACCACACTTTTCTTGGCTTGCAGTCTCATACCCACCTCCCCCATGTGGGCAAGAACAACATCTCAATGTCAAACTGCCATCTGCTCTGATTGAGCTAAAATCAACCAAACATTGATATTGTTTAGTATGTGGATGCTTTGCAGTTGCAGTAGAGCCAGAGCAGCCCCCATCCCTCTTTGGAACTATGAAATACTGGCTGTAAAACCCAGATTCCCTGTCTTGAGGAGAGACCACCTCAATGGCCCCCTTACTTAATAGTGTGTTCATTTCCTGTTCCATAACCAGAGCCTGTTCTGGTCCGACCAATGTCTGAATAACCCTGTTGAATTTGGCGGTGGAGAGCCAAACTAAATGTCATGGCCTTTTTCTACCATGTGCAGGACCCACTGAGATGTATTTGGCAGTGGTTTCCACACTGCTAAATAATCTACTAAAGGGAATCAGTCTCTCGAGACTGACCTCTGGTGTTATAGAGGCATATAGATCGGTGCCCTGAAGCGATCTAACTGTTTTAGAATTTAGAATCTGTTTTGGACCAATCTAACTGTTTTACCCAAAGGGGTAGTGAGCCTCTCATCTCATCGCTGTGCCCTGGACCTCTGGCAGGGTTGGCAGTCCAACTTCTCGAGTGCACTAAGGCGAGACAGGCTCCAAGTGATGCGGTGTACACCACTCTACCCCAGTAGGGGCCGCCCTCTGAAGTCCTGACCTCCTCGCATCAAGACTTCTTGGCCGAAGACTTCTTAGCTTCAATGACTGCCCTGAGTTCTACTTTGGGCTTAGAAGTCCCTGGCCCAGAGTGTCGCTAAGGCTCTCGGTCCCAACACTTTTCTGAGGTTCAAATTGTTTTTCAGTGGACCAGTCGATGCAAACCTTGGCCACGGTGCAAGTAACCACCTCCAAAAACTTCTTGTACAGGGGCAATTGAGGTGGTGAATCCTCTTCTACACTCTCAACATCAACCTCCTCGGAGGAAGACAGGCGAAGTGTCAATCCCTCTCCCCAGGGGGAAGAAACGTCAGAGTGGGCTTCCTATCCCAGGGATTGGGCGCTGAATCTGGCAGATGAAGAAGGAGATAGGGACTCACTCATCTCCATTCCCTCTGACAGGTCCTCCTGCGAACCCTACGAGTGCAACTGGCGTTCTGCCATGTCAGAAGCGGGCCCAGACCCGCGGGGAAGGCTGGTTAAGGCTCCCTCCTCAAAGAGAGTCTTCTGGGATCAAAGCGCCCTCATTGGCCTCGAGAGCCGACTCTGCGTGCTTCGATCCCAAGCAGACCACGCACATACTGTGTGTGTCCCCGCTCGTAATATAGCGCGGGCAGGGAGGAACACACAATCTGTAGTATAATCTGCTATGCCCCAAATGTTTAGTCTTTGCTTTGCTCTTAGAAAAAGTGGAGCTTACAGGGACAGACAACACCAAATAAGATTCGCAAGACAGACTGATAACATGCGCACACACAGTGCTTGCTGAAAGACGACAAAGCTGATGCCAGCTGCGCAGCACATGCATTTATAGCTTCCTGGTAGCTTACGTCATTCCGCCCATGATGTCATGCCCTTCCATTGGATAGACTGCACATGATATTCAGAATATTCACAGCTCGAGTTCCTGAAGAGGAACCATAATTACCATGAAACCAGTGTAATAAAATTCATAAACAAATAATTCTTATGAGCCCTTTTTTATTGAATCAAAACTATACCACGCAACCTAATTCAGAAACAAATGCATCTTAAGACACTTTAAGCTTGATCGGAAGATTTACAGTATTGCAGATCCAAGTCACTAGTCCTTCCACCTACTCTATATAGACCCTTTACTTTTCTAGGTAGTGCTAGTCTTCCTGTTTTAAGGCACAGATAGAGCACATCTGAAGCATGAATGAGGCAATGATGAAGCCGTTGAAAACACACTTCTGCTTCTTCATTGTAAGTATGATGAAGTGAATAGTGCTGATCTGTGTAGACTGCCACAAGCACATCAGGATCTATCATCATGCGCAGGGAAGGTTAGCATGTCCTTGGCCAGCGTTCGAATAATCTGCCTTTTTCCCTTCAAGCCCCTGATTGGAGTCACTGTCAGACAGCATAGGGTGATAAATGCAGTACAACCTAAGCTGCTTTTACACCAAATACAGGCAGGAAGATTACATCTCATTTGCCTGTCTGTGACAGGGATCCATGGTATCGCCTTTTAACCACCTCCCCCCAACTCACACACACATATTGGCCCAGCACTCTCATTCATTGTCACACACACCAGCTGGCCGTTCTGATTCATAGTCAAACAGTCTTACACACTCGCAGTTCCCCCCAAAATTGATAAATGAGCTCTGTGCTTATTTGGCCTCCCAACTGGAATATATGACCTTACTCCATAAACATGGGGGGGTTTCTCTGATGAACACATGACCCTGAGCCCCTGTCAGCATGGTTATTACCATCCACTTCTCTCTGGCATGTAAATTGATATAATTACTGTAAGCAGGGGCCACAAAGCTCACTGTATGCTCTCACAAGCCATCATTGTGCCCTCTGAAACTTTAAAATATCTGCCTTGTTTCTCTAGATTGCCCAGCTAAACTTCTTGATAAACATGTTATTGGGGAACTGAACCCGGGTGATAGGCAGAAGATCACGACCCAGTGCACCATAGATGTTCATGCCATAGTTGTGGTCTCCAAAATCATCGCTCAGAAGGTTTGTGGTTTATAAGTAATGATCATGTTGACTAAAGCTTTCCTTGTTTTAAATAATTTAGTGGTGTTTGACACTCTTCTCCAGTCATTATTTTAATGGACTTTAAATTGTCAAGCAGTAATTGATTAATTAATTGTGCTGGGAGCATTTAGACATTTTTCTATCTTGAAGTGCTGGAATGTCTCTTTATTGAATCTGGTTCAGTCTTTTTATTGAATCAGGTGAGCAGTGTTCAGGTGTTTGCCTGGGAAGAACCACTGCTTCATCAAAATCTGCGATGCCCAGTTTCATTATTCCTCTGAATATATAGGCAACACACCTCGTCTGGTCATTAAATCTCTCACAGACAGGCAGCTTAACAGCTAATGGTCTCAAGGCAAGTCAGTTTTTTTTTTTTTTTTTTTTTTACAATTTTGTGCATACTTCCCAGTATTAATTAATTTGGAAAACGTTTTGGTCACACTTTATTTATATACTATTATATATATATATATATATATATATATATATATATATATATATATATATATATATATATATATATAATAGTATATGGGATGCTGTCTCTGTATAGAGACAGCATCCCAGCCAGCAATGACATGTGGGGCCCAGATGAGGGCTTCATGGGCGGCAAATGTGGGCCCCATTATGGGCTTGCACCTGGGATCCATATTGGGGCAAGCCGTGGAAACCCAGGTGTACTACAAGTGGGACCTGTAAGGGTACTCCATGGGTCTTAACTGGGCAATTCATGTCAGACCCATTTGGGCCCCACCTGCCCAAATGGGTATAAAAGTGGGTTTGCACCCAGGATCCAGCCGTGGATGCCCAGAGGGGCTTTAAAAGGGATCTATAAGGGTGTTATGTAGGATCTTAACTGGGCAATTCATGCCAGACCCATTTGGGCCCCACCTGCTTAAAGGGCGTTTAAAATGGGCTTGCATCCGGGATCCACATGGGGGCCAGCCATGGATGCCAAGATGGGTTTTAAGTGGGACCTTTAAGGGTCTTATGTGGGTCTTAACTGAGTAATTAATCTCAGACCCATTTGGGCCCCACCTGCCTAAAGGGGTTTAAAGTGGACTTGCACCAGGATTCAACCATGAATGCCCCTATGGGCTTAAAGTAGGCTCTGTAAGGATCTTTAAACCGATACCGATATTTACCGATATTGAATTTTAAAGCCAATATCGGCTGTCACAGGATTGTGCTCGCATGTGTGATCTCACCTCAGGACTCGTAGCAAGTAATACTCAAGTAAGTAGTTTTACTTTTCTGTCGTTTTTCATTGGCTCTTTGAATCTTACTGACGGCGTTAGCGGAGCAGTCAAAAGATGCATATTTATTGCATGGACAGAGCAGAAATTTAATTGTCTAAATCACACGCAATGTTCCATTGAATGATAAATGTGTTTTAACAATGCTGATGAACCGAATGTATGAAGGAGACGGTTTAAATAACTACAGCATTAACAACAAACTTGAAATAAGAGTGCAAGGTTAATCTGATAATCAGATGCATGAAAGTAGCGTTTATTTCTTTAGCAAACAGACAACTGGTGCGTTTTCTCTCAGAATCATCATTCGCTGATGGAGAGCAAAAGTTAAATAGCTACTATAGCGTTCTGTGGAAATGAGATGAAGACGTTTTCACACTGAAAGAGAAGTGGTCAATCTCTCATAGACGTGCCAGGCTTTATCTGCAGCTAAACTGAATAAAAAGCAGAATGAACTGACGAAACGTAATAAAAAAATTAAAAAAAAATAAAATTATGAATTTTACAGTGCTAATTGACATCATTTATTACAGTACAGAAACTATAAAGTATATTTTATACCTTATTCTGTGCAGAAAATTAAAATAATAGCTAATTAAATGTAGTATATAAAACAATCATAAAATTGCCATTAGGGAAAATTTGCCATTTGTCGATTACAAATGAATGATTATTGTCAAGCAGTATATTTGATTTCTTACAGAAAATTAAAAGTAATAAAAAAAAGTTTAAGAGTGCAGAATCGAATCGTTATAATCAAATCAAATCAAATTTATTTGTGAATCGAATCGAATTGAATCGTTCTAAATTTGCAAAAATCGTTCTTGAATCGAATCGAAAACCTATGAATCGTGAATCAAATCGAATTGCTGCCTTCACAGCCCTAGAAAGAAGCCTTTCTGGAATTATCTGAATCCAAAAGCAGTAAAGCAACAATTAATTTTTTTTTTTTTTTTTCATCCAGCCACTCATGAATGCAAAGATGGTACATCAGCATCCAGTGCTTTGTAGAGCTGATCCTGTCCAATTCACACAATTCAATTCACTCAACTTATAGTTTAGACATGAGATCCATACTCCCCGGTTAGACTTTGAGATTGTAAATCTCTTCATGTGGCAGGTTTATCATCACATTTTCATGCAGGATCAAGCCAGTAACTCTCACTTGGGGCCCAAGTGGATTGTTCTGGATGGAGACATTGACTCCATTTGGACTGAGTCTCTCAACACTGTCATGGATGACAACAAGGAACCCTGCACAGTTTGTGCGTGTTTTAATTTGTATTCAGCTGATCAATCTTGAGCAATACAATTACATTTTGACACATTTAAACACTCCACTGAACAGTACCACATACAATTTGATGAAATTCTTTATATTGGTAATGGTGTAGTTATGTTGTCAATGCCTATGCAAGTTCTCACTCTGGCTAATAATGAACACTCACCCCCTCGATGAGACTACTGTTTTAAATCAAACATGCCACACCTGCCACTGTGTCCCGAGCTGGCATCCTGTACATCAACCGTCAGTAGCTTAGCTGGAACCTGTGAGAAATTCACTGGCGTAATTGGGTTTATGTCCTCACAAATGTCAAAAGGAAACCTACAACCTTGATTTTAAGTGAGTTTTGATTAATCTGCTAATACTTTCCACACTCACTTTTCTCTGAATCTGAGCAAAGCTGAACTTAAAACTATTTGTTGCAGGAGAGATCATGTTCTAAAAATTGCCCATAGTCTGTTTTGCTTTTTTTTTTTTTTTTTTTTTATAGGAATATCAGCCAAAAAAAAAAAAAAACTCCACAAGCATGATGAATTATATATATATATATATATATAATATGAATGTTTATAGCAATTATATTTTTTTTGTGTTAGAGTGTCTCTGTTTATGTTGTCTTTTGATCTCTCAACTGCATGACTGTCGGGCCGAGGTCAGCCAGTGGTGGATCAACGAGATGAAGAGTGTAAAGCTTCCTGTCCAGGTTTTCAGTGTCTGTCTGCTATTTAGATCCACATTCCAGACGCTTCCTGCCATGAACGAACCAGATGCATGTGTTTGAGATAGTCCCTGATACACCTGTACAGGTGAGGAGAGGATTATATATTGCAGGAAGCTGCAGTATAAGTTTGATGGCAGAATTCTCAGAATACATTAATACTTCCTGTTACATGAAGAATAACAATGTTGTGTACATGTTCTTTACAGCACAATATATTTCTTAGTGATCTGCTGAGAAAATTCTCCTGATAAAATTCAGTCTCAAAGAGAACCACTTTAATTTCAGAATGATGGCATGCTAATTTAGAGCAGTTAGTGCATTAGAGAGGGTCAGTGAACAAATACAGAGAAAACAACCACCCTCCATCTTGAGCTGAACCTGCAGTCAGAGGAGTTTTGGATCTGATTACTGTTCAAAGTAATCTGAATTGTATGTGTGTGTGTGTGTGTGTGTGTGTGTGTGTGTGTGTGTGTGTGCGTGTGTGTGTGTGTGTGAGGCCATTGTCTCTGTTTTTGTACTTGGAAGATAAAGACGTAATGTTGATATTGGGGTAGTTATAGTGATGAATTGGACCTACAGGCTTGTTTATTTTATTTTATTTTATTATATTTTAAAATTGACTCCAGTGTTCAGTGTCACATGATCCTTCAGAAATATTTCTAATATATGGAATTGGTGCTCAAGAAAAATTATTATCAGTATTGAAAATTGTGCTGCTTTTTCTGGAAAACCATGACATTTTTTTTCAGCTTTTTTTTTAAAGTTCAAAAGAACAGCATTTATTTGAAATATTTTTTTTTTCTAACAATATAAACTAAAATATTTAACTGTGACTTATGATCAGTTTAATGCATCCTTGCTAAAAAAAAAAAAATAGGCCCCAAACTTTTGAATGGTAATACATATACTATATAAAAAGGTTATGTGAAGAATTTTCAGGATCTATTTAGAGACAGATGTTAAGACGTTATGATTATTACATAATGACTTTGATTATTAGTTGTTTTTTTTTTTTTTTTTTTTTTTTTTTTTGTGACTTTAAACAGTCCCAACAGTTGAGACGGTCAGACCTCAGTATTTTGAGCATGTTATTGGAGATATCTCAGCCTCCTATGCTGGTCAGTGGAGCAGGCACTGGGACATCTGCTCTGGTCAGGAACCTTCTGGTAACACTTCAGGAGAACTTTATAACCACAACAGTTCCCCTTCACTTTCATATGACTACATCCATGCTGCAAAGTGTCTTGACAGCACCTCCTTGTGGTCCATATGCCAAATGTCACTTCATCTGATTATACCTGTAGTAGTATTAGTTGATCCAGTGATTCCACCCAAATATACCTCAGGGTGTACTTGAATAGATGCTAATTATATGTTTATTTTATTAAATCTAAAACTAAGAAAAAAGTTTAAGTAGTTCTGAATAGCATGACAGCTGGATGTGTTCATACATATCAAATCATACAAATTTTAGACAAAATCATTTAAAGTTGATAATAATCATCAATTTCAGTACCATATATAGAAATGCGTATTATTATGTATTAGTGATGTATACAAAAAGAATATAATCATTTCATAAATTACCTATTATGTAATAAATAATGCAATCTATTATGTCAATATTGATATTTAATTTGCATAAAATGTCATGATCAGTTTATGGTGCTGTATTTTTCACAGTTTTGAACATAGTTTGAATATTAATTTCATATAATAAAATACAAGTTAATATATATCGCAATTAAGGTAAGTGTATATTTTTTTTTTGTATTAATACATTAAACATGAATTTTATATATTGGGGATGAACAGGCATAATTAGTCAACAGTTTATGTTACAGAACTGTGTTGGAGTCATGCAGTTCAAAAAAAGGTAATTTTATCTTTTCATTTGAATTCAGCATGTCCTGTTGGTTGTGACCATTTAAATCCAAACTAATGAATTCAAAAGGAGGTAATTTTTAAATTCTGAACTCTGATTGTTTCATACATAATCCAGTAATTAAAAAAAAAAAAAAATGCTGAAATATATTAAAATATATTGTGGTAAAAAAAGAGTGTAGTAACTTTTATTTATGTTCATTGTGTATTGTATAATGTAAAATGTGTGTTTGAGAGACATCACTGACCAATCTTCATCTTAATTTTCAACAAAGGAATTTCATAGTGTTAGCGTTCAGCACACCCAGCTGTGAGACCCTCAGCTCCATCTTTGGCACTGTCCTGAGCTTCCACCTGCAGAGGTTGCCGTTCAGCCCAGCTGTGGTGAAAACGGCTGTAGCCCTCAATTAAAGGGTGCTCCGACTCTTCCCCGAGAGGTAAACCAGCAAAACAAGGCATCTTTACTGCGGTTTAAGCCCCAAAATTCACAAAATAAAAAAAAAGAAGAAACCATATTATTTTATTTTCATTTCTCATTTCGTTGTTTCCTTTATTATAAAAAAACACAATGCAAACACCAAAACAATATTTTTAAATTAAATATAAAAAAACTATATGTATTTTAAATGATAAATTAAATAAAGAAATAATTGTATAATTGTAAAGTATAATAATAAAAATAAAAAATAAAATAAAAAAAAATTGTAAAGCATAATAATAAAAATCTAACAAATAAAAAAGGCCACTCTTTTGTTAAAAATAAGATGGATTAGAAATATACCAAAACAATTATATAAATATAATAAATGCAATAAATAAGAAATTGTAATTCAATTCAATTTTATTTGTTTAGCGCTTTTTACAATGTTTCTATAATATTTAGTAGTATCTTATTAGTGGTGACTCAGTTTATGCATGTGACAGCAATTATTGGGATGCAATCAAACTTATAGCAAAATTTGGTAGTTCTTTCTGTTGTTTTAGGGTTAGCATCATCTGGGGTCCTCTGAGGGGTTGGCTGCATCTCTTTTTAGGTGTTCTGGATCCAGACTAAAGCTTGTGCAAATCCTAGATTACAAAAAATAGAGACATAATTAGTGTGGCTGCTGTTACAACAAAGTAAAATGTATTTGTTTAACCCAAGCTAAACAATAATAATGTGCATTTGATCAGATATAACTGCAGGATAAGATTTTGAGATGCATTATTTGAAGGCTTGGCCGAAGAGATGTGTTTTTAATCTAGATTTAACGTTATCAGGAAGGCTATTCCAGAGTTTGGGAGCCAAATGCGAAAAAGCTCTACCTCCTTTAGTGGACTTTGCTGGACTTTGTGGATAAATATATGTGTGTGTCTCTTTAAAGGAAATATAGGAAGAGGGAATGTTGCAGGAGCCACTAATATATCTGCACAGCAGTGTGGGCTCTGCTGAACCTTCCTATATGCCCATAGCTGGATGGGAGCAGCTCAGCTGTATCCTCAATGAGCTCCACTCTGCCATGAACCTGGTGCTGTTCCAGGAAACCATGCAGCATGTTTGAGTGCTACGTCTGCAGTGTGCTTTAGTGAACACAGATTTAACTGAAATTACACACACATGATTTTGTTGATTGGTTTCTGCAGGTGTCGGATCAGTTGCATCCTGGCATGTCCTAGAGGGCATGCCCTGCTCGTAGGTGTGAGGGGCAGTGGCAAACAAAGCCTGATCCGCCTTGCCGCCCATCTCTCCAACATGGATGTATTCCAGCCCACCCCCAGCAAGGGATACAATGAACAGGACCTGAAAGTAACCATATCCCCCGAGTTCACACCAATAGACTCTGGCTGCAGAATCAATGGCATGCAAAATGAAAATTAGAAAACCACATACAGCAGAAACCACAACAAATGTGACTGATATTGTGCCAAACCATCGTAACCCAAATCAGCTGCCCAAATCATAATACCCATCACTGCCATTAGGTGAGGATAAATCTAAAATGGTGTTGATTCATTAGCTCAATTAGATCAAGGTTTCTTTTGGACAACACTTTCCCTGATCAATACCCTGTCCGGCTTCATTGATCTCATTTAGTCCTGCCCGGATGCAATGGGGAGTAATTGCCAGATCCTATTAAAGAACCAAGGCAAATATTTCAATGCCCTATCGATGAGGCCGTTGCTATCATTTCATTTATCAGTGTGTGGTAAATCTGAGGCCAGCTGGCTGAGCTGCATTGATCTCTATACACTCGACGCCCACTGTTTGATGCCCTCTACACATAATCATGAAAAGAAACTTCATCTTAGTCTAGACTTGTTTCTATGCATATATTCAAAAATGCAGTATTGCATATTGGGCCTTTTGTTTGAGGTCACATTTGGCTGGCCACTTGAAGATTTTAAGGCCGATTTTAAGCACAATTTGCACCCCCGAACAATCAAGGGGCTGTGGCCTGATTTGATTCGGTTGTCCAAAATATCCTCTATTGTGTGGTGGTGTCATTCTGATTATTCAACTGCTCCCAATCGAGAGGGAGTGTCCCTGAACTCAAAACTTAAATATCAAACACCTACTGGATGTTGCGGGCTTCTATAGCTGAAACTTGGCATCCACAAACATACCGAGAAAGGAGAGTACTAAGAAAGAACATAGCCAGGTTTAAGTTTGTGTCCCAGGCCTAAGAGAAATTTTGGCTATATAAAGCGTAACTTTGTCTGTTGTCAATAGAGTTTTCAGACCAGGCAGCTTTGTGTTGGTCTTGTGACCAACTTGAACTTGTTGCAAAATCTGCCCGGTAAAATCCTTTGCCCCCGCATGACATTCCCAGTTGTGTGGATTCATTTTAAAATGACTCGATTTCACTTGTGAAATTTCACCGAGCAACAACAAACGTAACTAACAGTACCAGAATTGCAAAAATAACAGTTTTCATACAGGTTTTTTGAACGCTCCTCTGAAAACACCACAGTTTTTGCACTGTTTGAGGATTTCAACCCCATAAATTACTTACTGGATAGTTGTTTCTGCATATTAAGGCACATTTAAACCAAGGATGATAAATATTACAATAATTCTAACTATAGCTATAACATTTAGAAAAAAATGAAGTAGATGAGAGTAGGGAAGTCCATACTACACCTATAGCAATAATGACACCGTAACAATATCATTGGGATTACTTATTTTTTTTTATTTTTTTTTTCAGGCTAAAGAATGATAAAAACATTCATAGCCAATCAGAATCCAACATCTTTAGAGTTTGAGCATTTAAAGTGGCAGAATTTGCATTATCTTGGATTTTTTCAGTCCTATCAATTTATCTGCTTTTGTACTGGTTTCAAAATAATGATTCTGAAGATTGTTTTTCTTTATTTATTTAAGAGAAAAATTTGAAAAGGTGACAGGAAATGATAGGAAGAGGAGGGTAAAATGGGATCGGAATATGGGTGCGGACTGGATTCAAACTCAAATCTCCCTTATAAGCATCATAACCCAGTGTATCTGAATTTTAAATGCTAAGCCACAGATTAAACAGATTTTGGAGTTTGGTTGCTCTTCAATTTTTGTAAGTGTGCTCAACTATCTCTCATATATTTTTCAGGTGGATTTGGCCGGACTTTACTTGAAGATGGGGGGAAAACGCATACCCACAATCCTGCTCTTCACAGACGCACAGATCCCAGAGGACCATTTCCTCCTCATCATCATCAGCACCCTGATCTCGTCAGGTCAGACCCTCCTGCACACGCACACATTCATACACGCCACAGGGGGGCTCATTGTGTGTTGGTCTGATGAATGGGAAACATATGTAAATGGAGCGGGGCGAGTGAAGTAGATTAAGGGTGACTGGAACAGGCCTGCGTGTCATTGGATCAAGACCCTCAGAACACAGATGGTGGCTCTCATCGGTCACTGATGTCAAGCGCGGAGGTCGGAGACCCGCTTAGTGCTTGAACCAGAATAAAGCATCAGAGTTAACTAATGTAACATAATTTAACTTATGCGTGTGTAATTGCTAGTGCTTAAATGCACCAGAGAGAGTTTATTCCTACAAGCCATAAAGTATTTGTTTGAATAGCATTTATTTGTAATAACTTTAATTTAAATGCAAAAATAGAACTTGCATATAAGTTCAGCCAAACAGAAAGTCTTGCTCCAGACATTGGTGGAGCCGGAGTTATGTCAGGCCACTCAAATAAGGAGATTATAACTGCGTTTGGAGCCGTAAATATAGTTATTAAATATGCTATTTATTAATGACTTGAACCACATTTTACATTCATTTCTTAGTGTTCTTTATAATAGTTGTATAACAATTTTGAATCATTATTATTTTTATATTTTCAGTTTTCATTTTAATTTTTAGTAATTCTGCTTTTTCATTTATACAAAGACTTCTCTCTGGTGACATATGCCAGACTTCTTCAGTCATTTAGTCCGCATTCATCTGCTTTCTTTTTTGAGCGCATGATCTAAGGATCCAATCAACAACCAAGTCCCGGCTCTCCGACAATGTTCTCTTTCTCAGCAATGGATTATACTCGACTGTCACAATAAGGAAGTAATTCCATAGATTTGTGGCATTTTTTGCATAAATACGACTGTATCTAAACTATACAATTAACTAGTATCTAAACGTTACTTGATCAATTTAAAGCTTTGTTGATATACTGTATAAATGCATGGGACCCCTGTTTGATGAAAGTAATGTATTGGTGGTCTGACCCCAGGTGAGATCCCTGATCAGTTGAGTGAAGAGCAGGTGGATGGCGTTAGAAAAGTTGTGAGGAGCTGGAGCTTTTTTATGAATCAAGTGCAACAACTCAAGGTCTCGCATCAATGATTGATTTTAGTATAGACAGCAGTTACAATATGTTTTGCATATCTTGATTTGATCAGTGTCTACAGTGTGTGCATGCCGTATGTGTGTGTAGGTCAGGCTCCGCATGTCTCCAGTAAGAAATAGTCTGCCTCTACGTGGCCGGCGTTTCCCGGCTCTGCTGAACTGCACCACTATGGATTGGTTCCAGGAATGGCCCTCCAGTCTGTCAACTTAAAGTTCCTGCAGGACATCCCAAGTGTTCAGGTAAACCTGAGCTTCAGTCAGCCAGTTGAAGTAGCATCATTGGGTTTCCTAAAGCCTTGGGATATCCTAAAGCCAGGTGTTATAACAAGTTTAGTTCTCATATTTATGTTAGTTATTTAATGCAATATTGATTTATAGTTTACAGGAAGTGCTTTTAATTAATGTCTTTCGATATTAAAAACAGTTTTAATCTATCTCACACAAAAACCAAAAGGCTAAAAGACACTAATTCTTTTGATGAGTTTTCTCTTTTCACAGTTCCATGTGCACCAGATTCCTCATCATTATCTCGACTCTGAAGTGAAGACAAATGGCTGATCACATGCACAGCGAGCTCAATGACAGACGCAGTTTCTCTCTGTATTGTTGTTTTCTCTGCACCAGTGGAACGATCACTAAGCAGGATCATTTATGCTAATAAAGCAACAGTGATTAATACACACAGACTGACCCTCAGAGAAGCCACAGCTGTTTCAGCCAGACTGTGTGCTTGTGCTGAGAGTTAGTACGGGGATGTGGGAGCGTGTGTGTTGACTCGTGACCAGCTGTGGGTTTGTTTTCTCTTTGTGTATTTCTCTCAGTGTTGGACTGTAATTCTGGAGTATTTAATGTGGGGCTGTCAGTCAATTAAAATATGTAATCACAATTAATCTCATAATGTTCATAGATGACACATTCATTGCTTTTTAAGGAAAGTTAAATAAATTATAGGCCTTTGTGTAACTAAGGAATTTGAGTGGATGAGATGATTTCTCGAACAGTCGTCTCACAACAAACATGTTCTCAAACTTAATCAAAACACAGGAAATGGAAACAGGGAACTCATGGGTGATATTTCACATGATGAGCTTTGAACTTACATTTCTAAATTACTTTACTTTTGATAAACATTTGACTAGGGTTTTTTTTTTTCATAAATGAATGATTAACCCTAGGAAACTGTTTTTTTTTTTTTTTTTTTTTTAAATCACACAGAACAGAATATAACAGTGTAACAGAATAACATAATATAACTGTCAAAATAAATAAATTAGCTAACAGTGCTAAACAAAAGTAATAATTTAGTTTGTAATCACTTGCATTTCTTAACACATTAACTATGGCCATCCTTTTGAATTGCTAATACAACACTTCTAAAAGTATGTATATGTTGGAAGAAACAGTTCTTAAAGCCATTCTAACTATTTATATATTTTAATGACTTTATTTCTATATCTGTTATGCATTTGCTCTTGGATTAGATTTACGATTAAATCCCACATTTGTTCTACATTTTTTATCTAAATAGGATTATAAGAGTAAAAAGCAGAACAGCAGAAAAGCAATGCCTTTACTTCTGACAGAGGTAACCATGATCTGAGTTTAAGAGATTGATGGATTATTTACATGCATCTAACTCAATATGTTGTTTATCATCTAGCATTATGTCAGATCTTCATTTATAACCATCTTTTTTTATTTTCCTTTTTTTTTTTTTTTGCCAGCCAGTTACATGTACATTTTATTGCTTTTCAGTGAATTATGATCTGTGTTCTTGCATCTTTTTAAATGCATTTGCCTTTGCGAGAATTGATCTTTAACGGTCTGATAAATGAGTCAGTCATCAGACAGCAGTGTACATCATAAATAACCAATAAACAAAACGCAGCGTGCAGTCTCAGAAAGTTAGAAGCCATGTGACATAAACACTCGTTGTACTTTTATACAGGGTGTCACCAACCTCTGCCATTATTTTCCCAGCCCTCTACCAGTTTAATCTTCCCCCTGGCGCACTGCACCTAAATTTCAGATTGAGTAAGTCCAGAAGCCGGCAAAAGGCATACAAACTTGGAGATGAATTCAGGATTTATGGAGATGATATTTCAGGGCCCATGACAGTCAAGGATGTTAAAGAGCATTTAATCTATACAGGTCCCTCTCTTACCCTCTCTCTTCGTTCTTACGGTCATCTTTACAGCCGGCTGTTCAGGAATCCATCAGTATTTTCATGGCCCATGCTCACACGAGTCTCAAGCAGGTTAGCGAGCGCATTACTGCCGCAATGAGAGGAGGCACTACTACAGCACGCCCAAGAACTTCGTGGAGCAGCGGAGACTTTACGAAAGTCTGCTTGGAAAGAGAGAGAAACAGAGAACTGAGTCTGAGACAAGGCAGGCTTCAGTCTGGCCTTCAGAAACTCAAGACGACTGCCTCTCAGGTGTGTAGAGCTCGTCGGCACCACAGAGTTTGTAGCCAGCCAGTGTAGGCTCCTCAAGGCTGGAGACGTGGAATTGAGAAGGAATGTAGTTACTGGTAGTTAACATGCCCAAGATCAATCACCGAAGGCTGACTCATAAACCTTGAGTCTGATAGTGTGATGATTGCTTGCCTTTGTGATATAGGGTTTAGTATTGAAATGTTGCACACTTTTATCTGGTAATGGGATCTAGATTTAAGCAAGTCTTAAAAAGCTGTTTATGAGGTCTTGGTGAACTTTGCTCATGAGATTAAATTTGATCATTAAATTTTGCGTTAAATGAAAGTGCTGTAAAAGAAATTTGTGAAATTTTAGCTTCAAAAGTTTGTGCCACATTAAAAAAAAAAGAAAATGCATACATACAAAAAAATATTTAAACTGTGAATATTGTAAAATGTGAAAAAAAAAAAAAAAAAAATCAAGAAAAAAAAAAAGAAAAAAAAAAAGAAGTGTTTTAATCAGTGGTCTCGCACTTTTGGGCCCCACTATATGTTCTGTTTTGTAAATACACTAACATTCACATGTTTGGATACAGTAGAGAAGATCAAAATTATAGAACAATTTATACTAATTTTTTTTTCTGAAATCTTGTTAATCTTCATCGCTCAAAAATTGAAGGAATATTAACTGCAGGTATACCACTGTTCTACTAACATGTTTGAAAAAATAACTAAGGCATTTCAACAAAAATTTTGCAACAAATTTCAACAAAAACTTTTGCATGCAGGCTTCAGTATTTTCATCAAAACGTTTTTTCCAGTTTTTTCATCAAAACGCAACATTGCGTTTAGCATCAGACCCAAATATATTAAACTTTTTGATGAAAAAGTTTCAGCTCTAAAGTACATTTTGGACTAGTTCTCCTCTCTTCACACAACATGCTACTCAGCAAATGTGAGCTTTTAAACTTAAAATGTTCTTTTCTGTTCTATGTGTGATTCAAAAATTGCCATCCGTTCGTCGTGACCATTCATATAATACTCCATGAAAATATAAAGAAGAATCTCATAGTCATAGGCTGACAGGATTGGGACAGGCTCCTGCAAAGCCTAACAGCTCAGTTTGAGAGGGCGGCGGCTGAGAAACTGCGCTGCCAGGAGGAAGTGACACGTACTAGCCGGACCACTGAGCTGGCCAATCGGCTGGTGGGAGGCCTGCAGGTACTGGGCGGCTGTGAGAGGAGAGGGTCTGGGTTTAGGGAAGCGCACTAACAGACCTATTCTCAACATGAGTTTGGCTTCATTCAAAGGGGAGGTGGCCATGGCTTAAATGTTTGGCCAGACGATCAGATTGAGCACTCAGAAGGGAAGGGGTGCAGCACGGCAAATGCACCATTGATCTGGGCAAGGGGCTAGATGGCTGTAGGCCAGTTCGGGACAGTGAAACAAGAAGGGCATTTATTCATCTGCTATCTGTTTTCCTGAATGAGGCGATCAGGATAAACGGTTTATGAGAGATGAGCTGGACTGGTGTGTACATGTCCAACTTAAAAAAAACAACAACCTTTTTTCACTCCCTGTGACATTAATCATTGAATCAACCCTGTGAGATTTTGTAAAATCTTTACTGCTGTTAATGCAAAAAAAAAAAATAATAATAATAATAACAATGCACTGATTTTTGTTGTTGTTGTTGTTGTTGTTGTTGTTGTTGTTGTTGTTGTTGTTGTTGTTGGTGGTGGTGGTGATTTTTTTGCACTTTTATTTAAAGCGTTCGACTTTCTTATTCAGAGGAATTAATAGTTCTACAGTGGAACAGCTTGACTTTTAAACATATCAAGACAAATGATTTGTCTTTATGCTATTGACCTGGAAGCAATAGTGTTTAGACTAATAAATCAGCCCATCTATATGTAATCATTAACTTACCTCAAAGCCTTAACAGCTGTTGGAAATTAAAAACGCTTCACCCAGGACTGAGTGATATTCCAAGCAATCCATAATGCATTAGGCTAAAATTATAGTGATTTCTAACTGTCGGAGAATTTATTATGCGACATGTTCTAGAAGCTCGGCCCCTGCAAAGGCAATGTCAGATGAGATTTATCGTTTCAGGAGCATCTCTGCGATATTATTGAAGTCTTAAATGAGTGCTAAATTGATGCTGAGTGAAAATGTAACTAAACTTTCAAAGCCAGTTTAGGTGAATTGTGACTGTATACATTATCGCTCATGTTCCGTCTGTGTTTATGATCAATTGGGAGGAGAGAGACCGCAGATTTATATCTGGGTCTGAAGGCTAGATTCCAGGTTGTAACATAGCTTTTATTGGTTTAACATTACTGTGTTCTATTTGCACATAGATTAACACTACCGTTTAAAACTCTGGGGTTGGTGAGTTTTTTAATATTTCAATTTTTTTTTTTTATATAAAACACAGTAAAAACACTAATATTGTGAAATATTATTACAGATATAATTAACTGTTTTCTATTTTAATATATGTATTCCTGTGATGGCAAAGATGAATTACCAGCAATCATTACTCCAGTCGTCAATGTCACATGATCTTTCAGAAATCATTCTGCTGATTTTACTTCTCAAGAAACATTTCTTATTATTAATGTAAAAAATTGTGCTGCCTGATGTTTTTGTGGAAACTGTGATAGGCTTCATGTTCCTTTTATGAATATAAACCTCTTTACTTTCACTTTTTCCCAATTTATTGCATCCTTGCAGAATAAAATATATATTTTTTACAATTTATTTCACAAAAATAAATAAATAAATAAAATAAAAAATAGCACTGCTTGGGATTGATATCCACCATTAGAATTTGCCACCGTTAATGTTTTTAAGATCAAATTTAGAAAGCATGGTCATGTTTGTTAAACTGCCTTTTTATATTGAAATACAATTACTGTAATACAGTATTTATATTGTAATACATTAAAATTACTGTATACGTTTAAGGAAAATTTATCGGATCGTGATAAAAATAAGAAATGAAATAGAAAATGTTTTTGTACACTAAAGCCACACTTCAGGTGTCTTAAATTTAAACGTATGCATTTAGCAGACGCTATCCAAAGCAACTTATAGTGCATTCAGGCTATCAATTTTTACCTATCATGTGTTCCCGGGGAATCAAACCCCCAACATTGCACTTAATAATGCAATGCTCTACCAATTGAGCTACAGGAAAAATAACAGATGTCATAATTTAATTGCATTAGACACAAAATACCAAACTTAGTGAATGCAAGCAAATTATGCTTAAGCTTTTCTAAACTTCAGGGGCATTCACAGATATTTAAGTATGTGAAGTTCAGTAAGTCCCAATCATTCTCTCACTGTAGGCAGAAAATGTGCACTGGTCAGAGGGCCAGCTGCAGCTGGAGTGTGTGGTGATGTGCTACTTTCGTGTCTTATGCTGGATACTTCACACCACCTTACTGTCACCAACTTCTTAATGACATGACATACTCATTCCTTTCCTACAAAAAAAAAAAAAAAAAAAAAAAAAAACTCAAACTGCACACTATTTCCATTATTTGAATGATAGCTTTTATGCATTTATTTTTTTGTTTCTTAGTCACACAATATCATTAAATACATATATATATATATATATATATATATATTATGGCTTTTGCCAACTATTGTTTCACTGGTTAAGGTTAAGTTTCTTCCTGAGCTGTCTACTATAAAATCCTGTAACTGTACTACTGTGTCTGCACTCCAGTGGAGCGTTGAATTGAATAGCATCACTGTCTGTCTTCCTCTCCTCACACCTCACGATCCAGACCCCTATCCTGCTGACAGACGGTCTGGACCCTGTACTTATGCTGACTGACCAGGCCACCGTGGCAGGCTGGCAGTACCAGGGCCTGCCAGCTGATCGGCTGTCTGTTGAAAATGCAGCCATCCTGATGACCAGCCATCGCTGGCCTCAGATTGTGGATCCTCAGCAGCAGGCCAGCAAGTGGATCCGAAATCTGTACGGGCCCAACCTGCGGGTACTGCAGTAGGGTGAAGTGATTTTAGATTGGTCAAAGATTATCTATATGAAATAATATAAAGAAATTGAATGCAATGAGTTGAGTTGATTTGTCTTGTCCTGGACTTCACATGTTATCATACAGGTATCCGGATGTTATTGAGAAGGCTTGGGCCACTGATGAGGTAGTCATGATTGAAAACATGAAGGAGTGAGTGACTCAACTTTAAAGAAAGGAAGGCAAGTTTAACCCCTCTGTCATTTTTTGCTTATTTTATACCAGTGATTCTCTCACTGTAGTAAAAATAAAATAAATACTTATTACTTAATACTCTGAAAAATACTTTTGTTCTGTAGCGGATTTTAGAAAAAATATGGGAATCTTTACTGAGCTCTAAAGAGCCCCATTTTTATTTATTTTTTTTGCCCTGTGCAGTGTGAAAACTAGAATGGAAGATGAATTAGGGTTGTCTGATTTGAATAGAGGTGAAGGCAGCGGTATTGATTCTGCACTCACAGAAGCTGATAAATGTGCATTTGTTTGCTCTTTTTCTTTATGTGTGTTGAATACAGAATATGGATCAGTTTCAAGCAGCCAGAGTGTTGTTTTAATCCTGAGGCTACTATATATACATATATTATAATCTAATTATTTTATCATTATAAATAATAATCACATTTATTTTTTTATATAAAATAATTTTACTCAATGAATTAGTGAATTTTTTCAGATTTCTTAAAGGGATGATTCACTTTCAAATAAAATTTTGATATGTCTCATCTTACCTCAAGGGCATCCAAGATGTAGGTGTCTTTGTTTCCACAACAGGAAGCACGCGCGCCATCAGATCAGTTGGATGTGGTTGTGTACAAGAGGTAAAAATTATATAAATACTTTTCATTTTCTTACACAAACCTGCTCGTTTCGTGTCTTAGGTCATCAATGTGTACTTACGATGAGGAATTGTTTAATTTTGACTCCTCTGTGCATGCTCTTTGAGGTGGTGACAATAGACCTCCATTATATGAGTCACAGACAAGAACGGTTTGACCTAAAGATATCAAAATGGGAACTACTGCGGAAACAAAGACACCTACATCTTGGATGTCCTTGAGGTAAGCTGAAACATACCAAAATTTAATTGGAAAGTGAATTATCCCTTTGATAAATGTCTATTAAATTGGGTTACTTGATGAAGTGTACATGAACTGTAGAAAATATTAGCTTCACATTATTACATATTATTACACATTACATATTATTGCCCTTTTGTTGGTTTTGATTAATTCTTTTGTCCTCATTTTTAAGTAGATTTAGATTAAAAAAAATCTGTTAAATGACTAAATGTAAATGTAGTATTCTTTAACAGAATGAATTAAATAATCAGTGCATATTTTCAGGAATTTATAGGATGTGTAAATAGATGCAAAACCTCATCTGTTTTCCTTGTTTTTCAACACCCGGAGTTATTCATTTCTCAGCTCGTATTTATCTCTTTCTAGTCTTTTGTCCTTGTAGCATTGTACCACGGGGACACCTACAATCCCCCTCTCTTGACTCATAACGGTGGCCGATTGTTTAATTTGATTACAAGTTTATTCCAGCGCCTGTCCCACGCACCGGTCCATTCATGTGATTAATCCGGCCCGGCCACGGGTGCCATGATGGATCTGGTGCGGCTTCTTGGCTGAAGTTCATTAATAATTGGAATGTTGCAGAGTGTGAAGTAATGAATACTAATTATTCCTTTCATGTCTGATGGAGGAGCATGAGCCAATCCATCAGCTGGGACTTTAATTCGGTGAAGTAATGGTTCTATCAATAGTACATTAATTCCGTCGTTTAAAGATATAGAGCTGGAGTGGACCTCAGCCCTGGTGGAACCTTTGGCATTAGAGTTGTTGCCGCTTGCTGACATGCACAGGGTAATTAGAGAAAAATGAAAAGGCGCCACTTTGGCCAGCCAGGCCTGATTTAATTGCAATGCAGATTGGGATAAATATTGGCTGCTGGGAAAATCGTCTTCCAGTTTTATTTAACGCCTTTGCCTGTGGTGGCTATTGCGAGCATCTGTCATCCTTTTCTGTTTGCTTCAATTAGACATGTTGGTGAATCTGGTGTCTAGTACGGGTGGAATGTAGATGGCAAGCTTTTTTCCGCAGAGTGCTGTTTAGTACCAGCTTAGAGTAGTCTCATTCTGAATTCATAGCACAGTGTGGTGTTTCCACAGGCACATCAGACTGGGTGGTAAGGAGTGTGAGTTTAACAGAGGTTTCCTTTTCCTTCTACACACTAAGCATCCAACCCTCACTTTCCCCGAGCTGCAGGCCCAGACCACACTTGGTCAGGAGAAACATCTACTGGGACAGGCGGTCATGCATGAAAGACCTAAGCTGGAGAGGATGAAGGTCGGTTACAAATTTCATATAATCATTTATGTTGACCTAACATTGTCCATTTTTGATTGCTTCAGTTGGAATTGAGCACCCAGCAGAAGTGTCAAATTGAGCTGAAGAGACTAGAGAATGAGCTGCTGAGCAAGCAGAAGGAAACTTTCTGCCAGATACAGCCTTAGTGGAACAGCTAGAATATGGCAAGAATACACCCAGACACATCCACAACAAGGTATGGTACAAACTGTCCATTTACGATGAACTCAAAATCAATATTTAAAACTGATATGAAAAAATAATAAACAAGAAAATGTAATTACAAAACTTTAGAAAAGTATATTATAGTTATGTACATTCTTCTAAGACTAAGTATGTCATGATTCTGCCTTCATGTCCTGACTTTCCTCTAGTCTTGAGGCAGGATCATGACAGACCCGTGTTTTGTGTACAAGCCTTGTCTGGCCTTGTCTTTGGGCCATGTGCTTGTGTTGTCTCGTTCCCTTGCCCCGCCCCCCTTGTTATCCTAGTTGTTGTGATTGCCTTACCTGTGCCACCTGTTGTGTCTTGATTAGTTTTCCTATGTATGCCCCCTAGTATGCTCTGTCTTTTGTCGGTTCATTGTTTCTACAGATGTGTTGCTTAATGTTAGCTTGTGAGATATTGTATCATTGTCACCCCTTGAAGAAGTCGTTGTTTTACCCGTGAGTGTTTGTTTGTAGTTAGTGTACTCGTGTTTAGAGTCTTTGTTTATCATGTCTACCCAGTCTTGTTAAGTTATGTAGTCTCTGCCCTAGTCGTTGTTTTCCCCCTCGTGGGTTTTGTTTTCCCCTTTTGTGTATAATAAATCCTGTGTTTTGTGCATTCCTGTCTGCAAATGAGTTCATCCCTACCCTCCACATGACAAAGTATCTGTAAATCTCAATGACTGTGTTTACATAGGCTGTTACAGTGTGAGAGAACAAGATAAAGACCCATTAGGCACGGGATCTCTACCAGCCAGCGGCTGAGAGACCGTCATAATCTGCTTCACCATTAAAAAGCTCCACAACACTAACTCCATGTACCAATAATCCCTCAAGGTAATACACAACACTGGATAAAGTGAAAATGTCCAGTTGTTACCCTGAATACTTAGTGCACTGTACATGCATTACAGTTCAAAAGGTTTGGGGTCATGTAATGTGAAAAATCTCTTATGCTCACCAACGCCACATTTCCAAAAATGCAATAAATGGAGTAGTATTGTAACAGGGTTTCGGCAGGTCCTTAAAAAGTCTTAAACTTAGTTGTATCAAATTTAAGGCCATACAAAGAAATGCTTATTTATTTCAAGAAATCTTAAACTTGGTGACAAGAATTGAAAAGAAAAACTTAAAAAGGCTATGATTCGCTGATCTATTATAGATCAGTGCTATGATTTTAATAAATTAATTGGAGCACTGCACATTTCAAAGTCAGGTACTGCAATGCCTTGTTGTGGTTACCAGAGAAACTGCTATTTTCCAAAAGCTGTCAGATAATTCATTAGCATTTTCAATAAATCTGTCTGCTGGTTTTGTTTAAACCAAAGTGAAAATCCATGTGCAGCAAAGATGCAGTTGTAAATGTGAACCAGTGGCTCGTCATGAAGCCAATGTTATTGCATTATAAAAAAACATTAAGACACTAAAGTATATTTATGTTATTTATTTCATGTAATAACTGATTGATAATAATTGAAGTAATAATTGTTGACTCTTCCCTTTTCTTAAAAAAAAGTTTAAATGTTAAAATGTGAAGTTTATGATTTTATTAAAACAATATTATTTTTGTGAAAGCATGTATCTTAACTGTAAATTTTCATTTTACAATTGAATATGTTATCACAGACATAGCCCTATGACACATTTTATTTGTGAAGGTCTTTGATTAAATTAGATTTTTAAAAATCCTGCAGATACTCTGTGTAAAATATTTCAATTTAAAATGTATTTCACAGTACAAAACAACAACATAGTCCCAATAACATAAACATATTAAAATTAATTTCACATTTCGGTATACCGTTGGGCAAAATTCATTAGCTTTCCCATTCATCTCAATGACAGTCATAGAAATGCTGAATCTTTGCTTGACTAGTGATAAGTTTCAAAAAACATTTTTAGATGATACCTCTATATATTAGAGACAGGAAAAACCAGTAGGCTGGTCATATAAATCCATTACACACAGAACACTGCATATGTTCCACTATTTAGTTCTAAGCAACATGTTTACTTTGTTTCCAAATAAAGTTGTTTTTTCAAATCATAAACTGTATTTTACATTTAAGGCCTTCAGCAAAGTGTTCCTTAAAGCGATTGTGAGAGCTCCATGTGATGAAGGTGTGTCAGTGCGTGTTTTTTCTCTCATTGAGGCCATCACCCACACTGCCATTCAGTGCACCTGCCAGGGGCTCTTCCAGAGGGACCTTCCTCACCCACACTGCCCTCCAGGTGAGTGGGATGGGATCCCGGCAGAATAGAAATGCCTCCCATCCACCCAACACCACCTCCTTCCTCCTCCTGCACTCTGTCATTCACAACAATCACACCACTTTTCTATCCTTACATTAAGTTCCATTAGGCCCTGTCAGTGGATTTAGGTCCGTTCCTATTGATTAACTCTCACAGCCCGGGCAGCCCCTCTCCCTCAACTGGTCAGCTCTGACAGGAGGGTGGGCTGCAGTGGCAGAATGCAAATACTTGTCGGGACTGCACCTGTTTTCCCTGCTGCTGTGTCTCCACTGCCTGTCCTTCACACGTCCACATCAAACAGAGTAAAGCTGTTCTGAGACCTGCTTTGTCCTTCTCTGATGGATGGAGACATCAGTATTCAACAGACCTGAGGTCTAATGTCCTCCTTTATTTGCATCTGTGTTTTATTTAGATTCTTCTGATGAGGGGCTACATTGAGGCTCAGGATCTGGAACTTCTGTTGTGATTTCCTGAGGTTTTTCAGAGCAGTCCCGCCAGCTTTCTGTCTCCACAGGCCACAGTGTCATTAGGGTAAGAACTCACGCTCTTTCCTGTGTTTTCATATGTCATTTAGCATTGCCATTTAGAAAATGATCAATCTGAAGCACCTTTTCAACCTCAATAAGTCAACCCATCTAGCCCAGGGGTGTTCCAACTTTGTAATGTGACCAAATATACAGTATGTGACGCTTTTCTTAAAAAATAAAGGCAGTTACAGTTATACAGTGAAATTATAAAAAACAGTGTGTTTAATTAATTAATATGCCTCTTATCTGGAAAATAATTGTTTTCTTAGTTTACAATAAGTTGACAAAATAAATAAATAAATATATATATATATATATATATATATATATATATATATATATATATATATATTGAAATGTAGACATTCGTAAAACTACAAACTAGTATTTAGTTGCAAATTAAACTTGATGAATGTTAACAATATTTATTTATAAATAAAGTTAATCTTAACATATTAACTTCGACATCCCTTAAAAACAATTTATATGTGTATATGTATATGTATGTGTGTATACAATATATATATATTATAATCTAAAGTGCACCAAATTGCCAAAGAAGTTCACCCAGTTATTCTGTTATCAAATATTTACATGAGAATGTCTCCCTCGGGACCGGAAGATTAAAAAAAAAAACCTCCAGAGACTCATCATTCACAGAGCATTTCGGCCTGACAGGATGACCTATGCTCTCCTATAATAAGAATTCTTCAGAGAACCATCACAACACAACCAATATTTACTTAAAATCAGCTTTTGTTTTCTGGTTTTGAAATACTAATATTTTAATCTTTAAACGTCTTTTTAAACCAGAAGTTTTACTGAGAACAGTTTGTGCCAAGTATTTAGATGTCGGTCGGATGGAATTTGAAAAGTGTTTTGAGGAGTGCATCAGGAGGGATCTCCTCTCAAAGGCGGAGGACACCATAGTCCATCCCCGCCCAGAGCTGTGGAAGTTATGGGTGTGGCCCCTGAGGGGGCACAACTCGTAGCTTCCGGTCTCCCAACCGAGGTTGTTGAGACCATCCTCCAATCCAGAGCTCCCTCTATGAGCAAACTGAATGCCTTGAGGTGGAAACTTTTCACTTCTTGGTGCGGAAACCGCCAGTTCGACCCAGTTAACCGCCCGATTGGTACAGTGCTGGAGTTCCTGCAGGCCCGTTTCTCCACAGGGTTGACCCACTCCACCCTGAAGGTCTATATGGTGGCCATTGCTGCCTACCATTCCCCTCTCGGTGGTCAGTCAGTGGGCAGACACCCCCTTGTTACACGTTTCCTCCGAGGTGCTCTGAGGCTGAGGCCTCCAGTACATTCTCGTGTCCCCAAGTGGGACCTGGCTATGGTGTTAGAAGCTCTCTGCAGGCCGCCCTTCGAGCCTATTGAGGAGATCTCCGATCACCTTCTCTCTATTAAAACTGTCTTCTTGTTGGCGATTTCTTCTCTCAAGAGAGTTGGGGACCTGCAGGCCCTCTCTGTGGACCCTTCTTATATAGACTTTGCGCCTGGTCTGGCTAAAGCTTTCCTTTACCCTCGTGCGGGGTATGTCCCCAAGGTTCCCTCCTCTACACCACGGCCTGTCGTACTCCAGGCCTTCAGTCCTCCTGCTTCAGGGAGCCAGACCAGAAGAAGCTTAATTGTATGTGTCCAGTGCGAGCATTGGACACATACGTCCACAGAGCTGCCCTGTGGGGAAGGGCGGACCAGTTGTTTGTCTGTTATGGTCCCCCTAAGAGAGGTCTTTCTGCTACTAAACAGACCCTCAGCCGGTGGATAGTAGATGCTATTTCTCTTGCATACGAGTCCTCTGACCTCCCCTCTCCCCTGGGGGTCAAGGCTCAAACCACTAGAAGTGTGGCGGCCTCCATGGCCTTCCTAGCAGGTGTCTCTATGCGTGACATCTGCGAGGCTGCGGGGTGGTCCACACCCTTGACCTTTGTAAGGTTTTAGGGTCTAGATTTACGAGCCGCTCCAGGCCCCTCTGTTCTCTCGTCCTAGCTGTGCAGTTTCCCACACTGGCAGAGATTTGTAAGTCTGGCGGCGTGGGCATTCTCGTTCGCCAATCGTTCTCACCGCAGCTCGAGTTCCTTCGAGGAACGTCTAAGGTTACGTATGTAACCCTGGTTCCTCGAAGGAACGAGACGCTGCGTCACAGGGCCACACTTCCGGCATCTCTGGCCAGCGCTTGCTTCATCCTTTGAGGCTGGTGCCGGCTGTGCCTCTCCAGCTTTTATGCTACCTGACGTCACCTGCCTATGATGTCTCGCCCATCCATTGGTCTGATTACACACATGATTCAGCGACGTCATGCTGGGGGCATTCCCCAATCGTTCTCGACGCAGCGTCTCGTTCCTTCGAGGAACCAGGGTTACATACGTAACCTTAGACGATATTCTGCTTAATACTAAATACTAATACTAAATAAATTATTTTTATTACTCACTGTCATGTCTTTTCTGTATAATGTGTTGTATAATTTCATCAAACAAGACCATGTTTTTCCTTTGGCAGCATTACTTCATTCACAACCAATTATGGCAGTTCTAGATATCCCCCCTCCCCTCCAAAAATGAATGTCCTTCATTATGTTAACCAAACAGTAACCTGTATGTGCGTACACTGAGGATTCATTAGGCGGCAAATGAAGCATCACACTAAATGTAATTACACGCGTTGTGCGTGACACCTTACAATGCTTTATAAGTGATCACTGCAATTAGAGCTGATGAAAGAAGCAATTTGCAAAACAATACAGGTACAAATGATGGTAAACCTCTAGCGTCTGTCAATGGTTATTAGACACACACTCACTTGTTCTTCTCTCCTTTAAAATTACACATCATTTGCTTTATTCTCAGGTCAGACTTAGGCCAAGCACAGCAGAATATCAGGAAGAGCTTGATCTTTGCTTAAATTATGAACATGAAGTGAGTTGAACACATGAAGTGAATTGTCTTTTTGTCTGGTGTGTAGAACCATTTCAAATGAAAAACTCGATATAGGATGCACCTATCACCCAGCATCAGTTCCTCAACTCATACTTGGGAGAAAATCCCTGCATCCAACATCTACCAGAAAGTTATTTTAGCAGTTTTCACCATGTTTATTTCCCTCTGTCAGAACTTGCCAACCTGGCTGAAAATAATGCTGTAGGTATTAAACACAGGGCGCTGAGGGATCAGTTTGTGCTGGAGGTTTGACATTTTGGTGTGTCAATATGTGTGGCTCGAGTACCGTGGGAGGATCGGTGTTATCTGTTTGGAGAGATCATATATGGGCCGGGATAGGAGGCTCTGCCGTACATACCTCCAGGAGATCATCAAACCTAAGATGGTAAAGACTTTCAGAGCACTGCAATATACTGAAACACCGCTCCAAACATATTTGATAAAAGCACTGTTAAATCATCAGATTTTGTTTCAAGACAGAATTCATGTACGGAAGTAGAATTTGAAGTTTGTTGTTCTTAACCACAGCGCCTCTGCAAACTTTTAAAAAGACATACAATCAAGATACAATCCAACAATAACTGTTTTTATTGAAGAATCCTTAACTTTTAGAATCACAAGAATTGGGTGTAATTAATTAACTATATAGGCACACCCATAATTGCAACAGCAAGAAATTAATGTAATGGTAAGATATTAACAGACAGGTCTTTTGCATTTCTTTTGTATTATTGATTTGATTTTGGGATGTTGCACTCAAAAGTAGAGGTAGATTAACGTGAGCTTGCAGGACAGGATTTAAGTGGACTAAATGATTGGAGAAGTCCTGTATCCATCATCAGAGAGACATTTGGTGCTGCATTTGATCAGTTATTATATTTTGATATTTTCATATGGATGATTAATTCACAAGATGATAAATAAAAACAAGCATTTACAAAATAGATAAAGTCAACATGAAATTAAATTTCACTCTAAGTATCAGATTAAGTAGTAATTGTGAGAAATAAATTCTGAATTTCTTTTTTTTTTTTTTTTTTATTGTGTCCCAGTAGTAAAATCTGGAAAAGCTTCAAATTCTGCAGACAGCATCATATCAATATGATTGTGACTATATGTTTGTCTGTGGACCTCACATATACACTGTACCTTTGAACAGATTGGGTTTGTACATGTAAATACTGCAGCTCTATGGGGCCATCTAGTGGTGAGGGTCTACATTACACGACACAATTTCCCTTGTGAAACAAAACAGAAGCTCTATGTTTTAGAATATCTTTTGGTTCTCAAGACACGTTTGTTGTGTTCAGGCCAGGTGTATTCCTTGACATTATCTGTAATGCTAACGTTTTGTCTTAAGTGTGTGTTTTCTGAAGTGATGTTTGTGAGGCGATTAAGGCTGTTTTCCTGCAGTGCTCCAGTGTTTTCTCACTGAGTCTCATTAGGCCCCAGGATGAGCAGCCATCAATCACAGAGTTTATACTTAGCCTCTCCACAGAGCTGCATCACTCTCCCAGTGTCCAGCACCAGCCCTGCTATCGATTACCACACACACCTTCATCCGTTACTGAGCAATACTGAGGTTTAGCTTGGTGAAATGTTACAATGCTGATCAGGTCAAAATATTGAGCAGAAGAACCCCATGGTCTCATATTTCTATCGCTTGATAGATCGTGTTGCAACTTGTCTTTTGTTTACCAGAGCAGATCTTTGACCACCATCCTCACCCTCTCCAGCATGAATCTCAAAAGACCGTGCTCTCATTAGAAGTGAAGCATCTCACCGTTACTCCATGATCTCTTTCTGCAGTTTGAAGGAGAGCTGTTCTTATTCCTGGATTTCCATTTGCTCTTGATCTGGACTACACTGGGTATCAAAGTATACGTGGATGAGAGATTGCCGTTGGAGAGCCCTGGTCTCTACAGCATGCACCCTACTGATGACCTCTTCAAAACTCACGATTCCAATCAGCATATTGGTTACTGACTTCTTTAAAGTACTTTAAAGGTTCTCTACCAATTTCTACTAGTGATAATTGTCTTAAAATGGCTTTCCTACGTATATGGTTGCAAAGCTGTTCTGGTTCTTTTTGGAGGTGTATTTACAGTGTATAGCCACTATTGATGCAGTTTTTCTTCTTCATTGGTCAGGTGAAGAGTATTCTAGATAAAATGCTGAAGAAGTTACCAGAGGGGGATAATCTTGCATAGCTCATGTCTAAAACAGACCAGAGGTGCCCCCACATCCTAGTGTGCCTGCAGGAGTGAAGTTTCACATGGAGCTGGTGGAGTGTTGATTCAATAGGATGACTCAGGGATTGAGCATCCTGTGTGTTATTTTTCTAAGAAATTGTTCAGCACAATTACAGCACTATTGAAAAAGAGGCGCTGGCCGTGGTACTGGTGTTGTGACACTTTGATGTGAAAGTGAAAGTGAAGTGACATTGAGCCAATTATGGTGACGCATACTCAGAATTTGTGCTCTGCATTTAACCCATCCGAAATGCACACACACATAGCAGTGAACACACACACACACTGTGAGCACACATCCGGAGCAGTGGGCAGCCATTTATGCTGCGGCACCCGGGGAGCAGTTGGGGGTTCGATGCCTTGCTCAAGGGCACCTAAGTCGTGGTGGAGAGAGAGCTGTTCATGCACTACCCCCACCCACAATTCCATCCGGCCCGAGACTAAAACTCACAACCCTTCGATTGGGAGTCCAACCCTCTAACCATTAGGCCACGACTTCCCTAAATGCCTTAGCAGAGGATGGTTGACAATCCACTTGTGTTTTTGTCACAAATGTCTAACTCAAGCTAGTGTTTGATGCATTGGTCTCTTGTTTTTCAGGAGTACAACCTTGAAATTAATCATTGGAAGGGTTCAGACAATGTAGCAGCTGATGTGCTGTCCCAGTGTGGGGTTGCTGATGAATGATGCGTTTTTTGTTGTTGTATTTTTCGTTATGGGGGTGTTACATCCGAGGACGCATTTAATGTATTTTATAATTGTGCATGTGTGTGTGTTGGATGTGCATCTTTCTCCCTCATCACAAGAGAGGTGATCCAACCCCCGGTGTTCAATCTGGTGATGCCTGCAGTGATTGGATGATGACGGGAAGGAGCAGAAATAAGAAGAGGTGGATCTGTGGAACAAGCAGAGAGAGACTTCTTTCTGTCAGGGTTACTCTTCCTCCTGGTTCCCCATAGTCATTTGTTGTTTGATTTTAGTAGAGCTATTTCTGAGTAAGTGAACTTAGGACTTTGTTGTGTTCTTGATCACGTAGAGAACTGATGTTGTTTAAATTGATTTGATTATTTTTGTTTGATGTTAACTAGTTTTTTTTTTTTTTTTTTTTGTACTATGTTCTTTTTTTATTTATGGGAATGTAGGGGGAGGGTGCCATTTTTTTTATCATCTCCTTTTCTCCTGGTTATGGGCAGACAGGATTTTTGGATTATATTGTTATTTTGGCCTAGCTCTCCCCTGAAGTGTCTGTTCCCTCTATGTCTGTTAATACTTTCTTTGAGATTTGAGTTTCTATGTTGTTGGGTTTTTTTTTTTCTTTCTTTTTTCTTCTTCTTATCTTTTCAATTTAAAAAGACATTCATTTGAATTGGTGTCTGTGTTGACTCTGGGTCAGGAGGCTGGATTCTCTCCGAGTTTTTCTTTTTTTTTTTTTTATATATTTTTCTTAGTTTTTGTTACTGGCTCCCCAGCCCTAGATGGGAGGTTATGTAACACCTGTGAGAAAGTAAAGAGCACTGTTGCTAAAATCTGCCTCTTCTCACCATCTTATAGGGTGAACTGATTCTGTCCTCAAACATGGAGCTGCTCCAAATGGCTCTGTTCTATGACACCTACCCTTCAACCATAACACCTTCATATAACTTCATCTGGAGCTTCCGTCTCAAAACACGCCAACCGTCTGCAAAGTGGATACTTGCAGGAGTGGCACTGCTTCTGTCTGTGTAAACAACCAACCAACTGTGATCACAGAGGTTGACCTACATTAGTAGTAATGTGCTGATCGAAATATATATTTTGGTCTATGCATGGATGCACGATTAATTGAAATAAAACCAAAATTGTAAATCGCAAATATATTTACAATGCATGTCATGTGAAGCTTTTGCACACAACCCTGTCATGATCCACGTTTTATATATATATATATATATATATATATATATATATATATATATATATATATATATATATATAAAATATAAAATCAATCATATTTTTCCCAAATAGTGCAGCCCTAGCTCTGCAGAACATCAGTATACTATAGAAAAGTTGCCATTATTGTCATAAGTTTCCGCCACTAGATATTTTTTTTTTTTACTTTTTATTTCATAATCCTGACATTTTTATCAGAATTGAGAGTTCATATCTAAAACTTGCAATTCAGACTTTTTTTTTTTTTTTTCGGGATTGCAAGGCTTTTTTCTCTTGTGAGAAAACTTTATAGCTTGCAATTTTGACTTTATAACTCGTATTGGCGTGTTATCAAGTCTGAATTGCAAAATATGAACTCACAATTTCCTCATTTTATTTTTTATTCAGTGGCAGAAACGGGCTTCCATACAATACTCATGTTGTTATTATCTTAATTAAATTGAAAGCTGGTTCTTGAAAGCCCAGTGTTTAATGAATGACATGATCTCCTCAGAGCCTCTACAATGAGACTCCCAGTAGATTATGAACCAGGTTCATACTGATTTTCAAATGAGGTGTGTTTGACCTTCCTCTCCTGAATACAGATAGATACTGTGATTCATCTCACGTCGTGACAGAAACCAAATAGTTATCATCTCTAAATGACATGCTTGGTCATGTCCATTCTTTGCCTCATGTGCCCCATGATTTGATTTGTTAACAAGTTACATTATATTGCTGAACTGAACAAAAGTGATTTTGCTCAGTAGTATTTTGGAAGGTATTAAACAAAATTCTACAGAGAACACAATCACAAAATGCATAACATCTGCTGCTGTGTTTATCTGGGATGGTCCGTACAGTTCTTTGCTATGACGCAGACCTTGTCAAGAGACAAGAAAATGACACATCTGTCCCGGAGAGGGAAATGAGAGGGTAGCACAAGCTGTGGAGCTGTTCTTCCCCTCTCAATGAGTCCAGCAGCGGCCTCACAGCAAGTAATAATGGCCCAGGGCAGGATGGATCTGTAACTCTTTGGACAATTCATCCTCGGTTCACACCGAGTCAGCTGAAATGCACTGTAAGCCAAACAAGCCTCACTGAAGAATATTCCCATTATTACTGATGAATAATGAGGTCTGGGGTTTATTAGGAAATCCCAATTTGTAGACCCAATGAAATCAGAACAGGAGTTCCATGGCATTTCCTTTTAGCTTTGCGGTCTCTATTAAATGTACATGTAAGGAATGATTGACGACTGGCTGTTGAATTATTAGAAAAATAATGCACAACCGAGGTGGTAATGCGGCCACATTGCGAAGCGGTAAACCCACCTCAAGACATCGATCAGATGATATATTTAAAGAGATTCGTCCAGTTTTTGTACTTAAATCGCTGTTGGGAGTAGGGTTATTTCTTCCGCATCTCATCCAGTGCCTCTTTTGCTAGTTCCAAAACGTCATTTTAAAGCTGGTAATTGAGGCTTGAGCCCTTGAAAGCATTCTAATGCAGTTATTAATTAAGTTATTCGAATGAGAGAGAGAGACTGAGCTTGTGTGAAATAGGCTACCTCTGTGTGCCCTCAATAGTGTTCTGAGCCCGTAGAACACCGTGACCGTAGTGTACATGTGTGAGCTTGTGTGACTTCAGTAATTCCTGGGTGGTTTATGGGTACTGCTAATTTCCATTATTACTGTTAACTATGCGAAGTGATATGGAACTGTAATGCGGTCAAGACATCTGGCTGGAACTACCTTCACTGTGCTTTTCCCTGAAAATAACTGCACACCTCAGAACATTCGTCAGCCGATCAGATTCAAGCATTCAATGGCCCCGTGGTATAACAGCTCATAATTAACGAAATGATCTTTTAGTGGACTTAAACTGACCCACTTTCACTCTAAAGGTATTTAAACTTTCTGGAACTCATTATTAAAACATTTAAAATAATAATAATAATATGATATTAAACACAGAATGATCAAATTAAGCACTCTTAGGGGAATATAATATTTCGTAAATTTAAAATTGGACAAATTTTCAAACTGTTTGTCATAAAATAATAATAATAATAATAATGAGAAGAAAAAAAAAAGAAAAAAAAAAAAAACTTATCCGAAAATGTTACAGGTTTCAAAACAGAATATGACTTTTTTTGTGAAACGGGGCATCATTTTCATACATCTTTAGAGGGCGCCAGGCAATTAGGCGAAACACAAGTCAATAGGGAAAGAAATTATAGATCAATATTCCCAATTTCCTATTTATTTATTAAGTTATTACTCCCATTATTAGACTTCTCCTATTTATTTTTTTATTTTTATTTTTTTCCTTTATATGTTTATTATGCTCCAACCAATGTAATGACGTAAATAAAATACATAAAATCTACAAAGCTTTTTTATTTTATTTAATGGTTCTCAGGAGGATATTAAAATATTAAGCAAAAAATAAATAAATAAATAAATAAAAAACGGACTTTCACAAGTTTTATTTATTTTTTTTTTTTTTATTATTATTCTTTAATGTCAGGCTCTTAGTGAAGAAAACTTGTCCAAACCGCAGCTACAGTCAATCACTGCTAACATTTTTTTTTTTTCTCTGAGGGTGAGATGTACACCTTGCTATTGCTGTATAGCCTGTTTATTATTATTATTATTTTTTTTTTTTTAAGTCTTAGTATTTACAGAGTTCACAGGCTTTATAAGACTGGTCAATCAATGGTGTCACCAAATCCTTCAGACCATCTGATTACATTTACAGTAAATTACAGATTTTCTTTGCATTTTGTTTTCCCTTCTGAATCAGGGACAAGCTTGTTGTGTAATAAATAGCTCAATGTCTCACAAGTCCAAGAACAACTTATACAAGAAATTTACATATTTGCTTTTTTTAAGCACCATCTAGTGTAAGAACCACTGCTCAGTTATTTTCAGTATGGCCTTTCCAATAAAATACATCCATAATTTAAAACCAATTATTTATCTTAAAATCTGTTAGACTTCTACTTACTGCTTCTGGTAGCAATTCTGCAGCTAAAATACAGTGTGCTGCCTTGGAATATTTTTCTGATTGTCTATAAACTGTTTGTTGGTCATGATCAAGGCATCACATTGTTTTGTGATTTGTGCATGTACTTCACATTGCAGATTAATTGGACTACGTAGGAATAATGATGGGTCTATTATTTTCTCATAAAATCTGCCCTACACTACAGAGTGAAGGTGTGTATGAAAACTTTTGAATTCCCAAGGTGATGTTTCTGTACTGTAACAAACAGAATACTGGATCCACTGTGATGTTTCCTGTTATAACAGTTCTGTAAATTCTTCCTGTTTCAGAAGCCAGTTTTCTATTTCACCGTCTTGCATGATTCAGCTTCTTTGTTCCTTTCACACTGTTGAACTGGCGGATGCTTCTTTGGCTGTGCAATACTGTTCTATCCTGTGTGGTTAGTGTGTGTGAGTGTGTCTCTCTCTAGTGGAGGACTCACTCATCACAGCCTTCAGTTAGAAGGATGCTGTCCTGTCTTCTGAAGTGGATTTAGGATACATCATGTCCTTCCATCATTTATGTCCTGGGCTCAAGTCTGTGTGAGAGCTCAAACAGAGTCTGTTGATTGTCGATGACGTGCAGGTAATTGATGTACGTTCTCACTTCTATGCTGTCCTTCTGCGACAGCATGTTTCCTGATGGACACAAATCATTGTTATACCCTATAGGAACCAACACTTCAGTAGTGAGGATGACTCTGAGTGTATAATACTTTCTGCTATCCGGGCTTAAAATGAAGAGAGAAATTTGAGGGCCAGGTGGAAAACATGTTAAAAACTGTCATTTATTTGCAACTTAATTGGATGTTCTAGCTGGGCCGAGATTACACTTCAGCATGGTAAGGAAAGCATTATTTTACAGTTATTATCTGTGTAATTTGAGCACTTACCCATGTGATCTGTCCGACACTGGCTGATAATGCGCAATGTGTCTGCTATCATGTGCTGCACATAAAATACACTCACATTAGCTCATCTTGCTCACTTGATGGGACATGACATTAAAGGAATAGTTTGCCCAAAAATTTTGATTCAAGGGTTATTTACTTACCCTCATGTCACTCCAAACTTGTATGGAAAAAATAAATAAAAATTATATATATATATATATTATTATAAGATTATAATAATCTCGGTGACATAGAAAAAAGAAAGTCATACAAGATTAAAATGATGTGAGGTTGAGTAAATGATGAAAATCTAATTTTTGGGTGAACTAGCTTTAAAATAAAAATATAAATGCCTCTATAAGGTCTAATTGTTCACTTACTAGTTTATCAAAGTTGACTAGGTTGTCAAGAAATGTTTTGTTGCCCTCATGAATGAAGGTAATATCTGTTCAGATAGAATTTGTTTAGAAGTCATTACACATAAGTTTGGCAAAAAGTCTCTCAAGGAGAATGTCTCACCATGTCCTAACCAGATCCGTGGCAATAAATGCTATTTCTTTTTTTCAAAACAGCCATGATCAAACATTTTGTCAATAGCTTGTTTGTTTTATTTCTGCTGTGTTGTGATTGGTAGCTCTGTCCACGGCAAAATCTCAGTAGTCCAAAATAAATACATTTTTCTACATATAATATTTGAATCATCCAAGCATTTATTTTGGTATTTTTATTTTTTATTTTTTTTTTTTTATTCCATATATTTATGTAGTTTGAAGTCTGATGTTTGAGAAAATAAACTTTTTTTTAATTAACTTTTATTATTAAACGGTAAATTACATTTGTCCCATGGTGTGATATATAAAAATAAAAAGAAGAAAAAAAAAGTATACAAGTAGCATAAGAGAGATTTATCTTTATTGTTAGACACTTTATTACTTACATTTAGTGTTATTTATTTAATGTGAAATTATGAATAATATTATTCCCCACATGACCCGTAGGACATTATGGAGACAAACTTTGACAAAATTAGCTGTCATCTTTTCAAAAATATTTAAGATTAAAATTATGAAAATTCTAAATATATTCATTTATATCTTGTGTGACAGTGAAAATACCATGTCATGTCAACAACCTGCTTTATATGCTAGACTCCAATCATGCTGTCCACATAAGTCCCTGCTCTACTGTACATGTTATGTTTTGTTTATTATTATTATTTCACAGTACAAAATAAAATCTCTGGCTACTTCTTTTCCATTGCAACATTAATCTTCAAATATCTTTTGGAACAGTTGTGCTCGCTTCATATGAAACAGCAGTTTCGTGTTCAGTGAGATAAATAGCTTCTGGCTGGTTAGGACACGGTGTGACATGCAGATTATTAATATTTATTAATCATGTATGTTGTGTATCTTAAATTTGCTTTTCTGCACCTTTCAGAAGAAGAGGCAGGAAAGGGATCTTGGGAGACTTCATCTTCCTGAAGGCATCTCTGTAGGCTTTGTGATTTAAAGAAGGGTCCTGGGGGTCATAAAAAAGCATTCATGTGTACATATTTGCGGGTTTGTTTTATTTTACACTGAAACCATCTGGTTAGACTCAAATCTCTTCCTCTGTAACATCACCTACTGTTTCCTCCCTGGAGGCCAGAGGCTCCCATATGATTACGGCTTCATATATTATGTCCTAATGAGCCGTAAACGGCACAAAATTCTGTAGCAGGAGGTGAACTAGCAGGAGGCAATTTAAGATTGTGATGAGACAATCACTTACCATCAAGCTCTCCAGCTCGGAGAACAACTTCCTGAACTTCCCAGGGACTTTCTAAAAATGAGGACAGGTAAAAAAAAAAAAAAAAAAAACTTTAGAACTGAAGCCAATGTACAGTTCCAGTTTCGCAGAGTTTGCAATGCACTTATTGCTTCTAAAACATAATACATAATACATCATAAAGACTGATGACGAAAAACTGCAAGACTACAAACTTCCACATAGATAGTAATATTTTTCTGTGCACTAGAGATGGTGTCTTCCTACCTCCCATGTCTGAGTGAGTCGACTGACAGCAGGACTGTTCAGTCCCATAATGATGGCAAAGAATGAGCTCAGGTTCCTCTGTGCTTTACAGCTAAAAAGAAAGGAAGATCACATAAGCGTGCTCATTGTTTGAAATATTTGAACAGAACGAAATACAACCACAAATAACTTAATTTTCAGGAGAAACTTTCTTCCACAATGTCAGGGTGTTGATGTGATTGCTAGGATGTTTTGAGTTGCCAGGTGGATGTTTGTAGGGCTATGGTCGTTCAGCTAAAATATGGGATTATTTTAGATTAGACTGAAGGTCTGGAATTCATGGCAGCTTTCATTGGCCAAGGCCCGCCCATGAGAGCGTTTGACCGACATGTAAAACAACCAACTACAGTTCATTTCGTTCATAATCACGTTTTGAAGCGTAGAAATGTCGTCGAAATAACAGACCGGTGTGTAAAACTCTTGGACGTATTTTAGGGTGCTTTCACACTTGGTTCACTTGCCTGGTCCGAACCCGAGTTCGGTTGCTCCCCCCTCCCCCTGCCCCCGCTGGACTGTGTTCATATTATAATATTTGAGTCCGAACCGCGGTTCGCTTGCGTCATAAAGCCATCAGCTGTTTACCCCGTTGCTTGGTAACAACAGCGCAGGAGAAGGCGGCAAATCCATAACATAACTCATTACTCATAACATTACTATTTTCATCAATTAATTTGTCATTAAAAGCGGTTCACTTCCGTGATTTGGTACGATTGTGTTCACATAAGCAGCGGACCGTACCAGAGTTCACATGAAGCGTACCCCAGACCACTGTTTTTAAGCGGACTCGGGTACGGTTCGTGGGTGCGCATCCGAGTACGGAAGACAGCGTACACATCATCCAAACGAACCGAATTCTGACGTCAATCGACTCCGGGTGCTAGTGTGAAAGCACCCATAAAGATTCTATGCCGTGAACTTTACATATTTCACATACTTTAGAAAATCCAGCGTTTAGTTGATCCTGATGAGCGCTCATCATCACAGTTGTAAACACGGCCGCTTTCTTATTTCTTCCACTGTATTTTTGTTTCCAGGCGGAACACTAAAGAACGCGCCACATGTCGTGCAGAAATCCTGCAGAATTCAACCAATCCGGTGACGACTTTGGCACTCCTGAAGTGTTTCCACTTTTGTGTCCCATTTGCATTAAACGTTTAGCCAACGGTCTGTGGGCGTGACGTCTCAGGCTGAGACTAAGTGTACACTTACTGTGCTGCGATCTTGATGAATTTCTTGAAGAGCTGCACACGTTTGCAGAGGTTTGGGCACAGGAGCACTTCAGTCATCACCCACTGCTGAGTCTCATTGCTGCGCTGCAAAAGCTGCTCCAGCGCCATCGTGTGGCCGGCGCTCACGTCTCGGCTCAGTGTAAAGTATACCAGCTCTTGCTGCAGAGAAAAGTAAAATGTCATGGCTCTGAGGTTGTTGAACATTGTTGGCAGTTCTTTTTTGGAATCAAAACTATTGAGTGTGTTTGATTACAAGCCAGCCCTGTTCTTCAAATGATCACTGCCATTGTATATATTTACTTTCATTCCAGACTGATATTACATCAAGCAACTGTGTTTGAGTCTAATGTAACTAACTCAGTTAGTTTGTATTTCATTGATATCTTTTCTAGGACACCTTCTCTAGTGCTGCACTGTCGGAAATGTGCAGACATTACCTCATGCACGATACTAAAGAGACTCCAGTCACAGTTGGTGAGCGACACGGCTACATCCCACGTGTTCATGCTCAGCATCTTCACTGAGCTCTGCTGCCTGTTATCAGTGAAGGGACTCTGGGACAACAGAAGATAGACATCCTGATTGTAATTAATCTTTTCAAATTAATTGGTAAATGGACTGCATTTATATAGCGCTTTCAACAGACCCCATGGCCATCCAAAGCGCTTTACAAGTTGCCTCACATTCACCAACAACCTACATGAACCACTGAGCCACTGCCGCCCATTAAGATTAAGATTAAAATTTAAATTAAGATGAATATACTTTGTATAAACGCATATTCCTTGTTGACCCAGACCAGTTATGAATACTAAGCTAAAGTGGGTCAATCACAAATTGTCATAGACATTAGAATCATAAGCATATTTGATTCCCAATATTTGCATATCAACAACTATTGGATATCCTGCAAATTGATCCAGCATAAGAGAAGGTAATGTAAGGTTTTGTATATTATTCAAGTTTATTTTTATACTTGCAAAGAGTTTGTTTCTGGCATAAAATCCTGGCAGGAACTTTGGTGCAAGAAAAGTTAAGAATGCAAGTTGTGTGCACAAGTACAGTTGTGTGTTGACTTGAACTAATGGTGTGGAAAGCAGGATTCTTTTAAGAGCAGTTCAGAGAACAGCATTCTGACTCTCACCACGATCTCCGTCAGGTCTCTTCTGCAGACGTGCAGCCTCTCAGTGGCACTGAGTGAAGACGAGAACACACACTGATCTGACTGAAGCAGAACCTTCTCTGGAGAAAGAGAGAGAGAAATAACGATGGAAAGAAAGCGTCAATGTCAGGGAATATCAAAAGGGTAAACAGTGAGCTACAACAGAAATCAGGTAACTAAAAATGTATTTAGAAATTATTTACTTACTCCCAAGAGCCAATTGCGCAGTAGGGAAAAGTTAAATAATAAAAGAGTTCTTACAAAATACTTGAGGCCATGCCAAAAGTGAGTGCACCACTAAAAAATGGTGTATTATTTGCTGAAGGGGTTATCTTTAAAAATTCAATTTTGACTCAAATGTGAATAGCCCTCTAGTTTTAGAATTTTATGACTTTATATTTTATAATAAATTCTACCGTTTATTTTCATAAGTA